>NW_026731590.1:535000-537500 GCF_028476545.2 Physella acuta
CAAGTTCTCCATATATCGCTGAAGATTCTGATGTGATATCCTGCGAAAATATATTGCTGACTGAGAGAGAGAAGTGCGCACATGGGCTTTTATATATTAGGATTTTATCTACACAGACTACCTGGATTGATGGCACAGCGTTAAAAATATCAACTTCCTCACTAAATCTCTTTTCTGAGATCACAGCAGGAAAAATATCAACTTCTTCACTAATTCCCTACATAGGGCTGAAAGTTCTATGATCACCACTTGCGCTAAGTTACAATTGTATTTTCTAGAAATAGATAAATCGTAATTATTAAAAAAATGAAATTCAGAAAACTCCGGTATCTAAAACGAAATCCAGCACTTTATGATATATATCTATATGTGATCGTGTTTAGTTTAATCCTGTGCTGATAATGTTAGCTACTTTCTGTTTGAATGCCAAGGTTTGAATTAGCTGTGTTAGTGCTGTTATCCGTGTGTTTGCTGTTTTTGAAGCTGTCGGCCACAACAATCATCAAAGGAACACAAAAAGCGACATTCACCTTTTTGTAATAAAATAAGTAAATAACTCCCCAGCCCCTTATACATGTGATGAATTTATGATTTCATTTAAAGCTGTGTCAATAAAAGGCGTCACATTCATGACAGTGATCGGAAAACGTGTGACGATTTGTGACAAGGGGGGAAGAGAGTTGATAGTGTTGGGCGTCACAAATTCACATTTTAACCTAAGTCACAAACTTCACATTTTAACCTTAGTTACAACTTTACATTTTAAACTAAGTAACAAACATTCCAATTTTAACCTAAGTCATAAACTTCGCATTTAAACATAAGTCACAACTGCCTATTTTAACCTAAGTTACAACTTTGACATTTTAACATAAGTCTCAACTTCACATTTTAACCTAAGAAGTTTCTTTCCCTAATTCTTATTAGTCATAACGCGTTTTAGAAGATTTTAATGTAATTATTAAATTGTATACATTTACATTATCTTAAAACTCCGAATATTACTGTATATATAAGACCCTTAAAGAACACAGGATTAAATGTAGAAGTCGAGAGAAGAACATGAACGCCAAATCACTTGGTAATGGTGGGGGGGGGGGATAGTGTAATTCTGGCGGTGGGTGAGGGAGCAGTGGCTTTGTATTCTAGTAGGTGAGAGAGAAGATATGTCTTATGTATAGAATTTTAATGCGCTGACATACAATATGTCGGTGAAACTAGACTATATATATCTATATACCCTATAGTAATGTATCACAATACTTTGCATTCACGGTCTTATTTGTATTTCAATTAGTATTCATAAGACATCAGTGGTTAGTGAATGGTTAAAAGTTTCTGAATTTGACTTAATTACGTATCCTCCCATTATAGCAGTTACATTTTTGCGCGGTGCACGTGTTGCAAACGAGAGATGTAAAGTTAGAATAGACCCGCCCTACTCTTTCCTTATAGACTCAGCACTACTCAACACAACACATCCTAGTCTAAATATGTTAAATTTATTTCTGTATCTATTCATCGTGCGAGACAACAATATCTTCGTTTGGAAAAGAATTCGAATTACGAAATTCGCAATTGTATTGTTCCAACTGCATAAAAAAAATGGGATTACTCTTTTCTTCAACTGTGACGTTACTGATTTTATTGTATATGTGTACTATTCTAGGAAAAAGTGATGCCATTTATTATAACAAATCGAACTCTAAGCTAACTTGGACCTATCACGATGTAGAAGTAAGAGAGACTTGTCCAGATTTATGTCGCTGTGAGCACTCTGATGGAGGCATAGAATTTGATTGTGATTGTATTCCTAATTGTCCGCAAATGCCATCTAATACAATGAGGTTAAGTTTAAACGGCAATTGGAGAGTAACTCTCAAGTGTGACGTTTTAGACAACTTAAATCACTTGGAATTCCTGTCACTTTCCTCTTTTACTGGCTTTGACAGGTGTGAGAAATATTTCCAGGCTCAGCGTTTTTCATTACGGAAACTATTGCTACAGGGAAATACAATTGCAGAACTTCCCTTTAATCTGTTTACGAGCCTACAAAACTTAGCATATCTGGATATATTTCTTAATAGTCTGACACGCCTGCAGGAAGGCATTTTCGCAGGTTTGGTCAACTTAAAAGAATTAACAATAACAGAACATTTCTTTACAAACATTTCTGACAAATCTTTAGCTGGACTTGAGTCGCTAACTAATTTCAACTATTATTACATCCCTCAAGATCCGGTTAAGAAAAACAGTTCAGGAATTATTGCAACGACCAGTCTAGCAGGAGGTATGATACCTAAAATTAGCCTCGAGAAATTAGCCTCTTTTTCTAGCCCATTTTTTCCTAAACAATTTCGTTCCACCACCATCTTTAAAAAACAAAATTCCAAAAAGTCCCCCTCCCCCCAATCTGCGTGAGCTACATTGAAACTTGGAACCTGGTAAAGTTAACATTAGCAATTTAAGTGTAAAAAAAAAAAAAAAAAAAAAAAAAAAA
>NW_026731590.1:540000-545000 GCF_028476545.2 Physella acuta
ACTTAAATGCAAAAATAGTGCTTACAGTCTAGCACGTAACGCCAAATCGCACCCTGTCCGAGCACCGGCGGGCTCGCCTGATTTAGTGAACGACTATGAAACCCCCAGCATGTCCGTAAACCGAAATATATTATGATAATTAATAGACAGTACGTTCAGTGTATATGAGAAATAAAAGGCAGTATTAAAAACAGCCGTGTTTTACCTACCATATTGCACTTTATCAATTCATGCATTTTATTTTCAGCACTTTAATTTTTTTTAAAATTACAATAAAGTGTCATGACTTAAACCATTGCGCACCTAATGAAAATGATGACACGTGTATAATAGTGCCTGATAGTTGATTAAAAATGATAATAATAGAATGAATAAAATAAATAAAAGATTACCTTTTATCAATCAATGCTAATAATAGTGTTCCAACAATAATGTCCTCTTATACGTCTGCAGAATTTTTGTTAATTATATTATTCCAGCAATAATTCCCTCTTGGAGATTTTGCATTTACATTTTTTTTTAAGCGCGAGTTAAATTTATTTTCAAATTACCTCCCTTGGAAAATTACAAAACAATTTAATTGATTAGTTTTCTCGACCCTATTATTATTAAAATGTATTCACTTTTTCGAGGAAACTTAACGAAAATTATATTTGACATTGATCCGTTCAATATGTTTTAGCAATGTGTGTTTATTTAATATTTTCTTTACGTTATGCGAAAGAGTTATATAAACAAACCCTACTCTATCACTTATAATACGACACTGCGGTGCAAGTAATAAGCACGACATGTGATGTGTTTACTTTTATGGTTCCAAAATCAATATCGATTTTACAAACTTGTATTTAGCTTGCACCAAATAAACATGAAAAAAGCGCGTATAAAGCGCATTAAATAGTACTTTAAATAGGCTAATTTTAATTAGTTAAGTTAAATTTTGATGTCAGATTGCATTGTCGTCTAGTCTTGAACAACGTGATAAGTTTGAAACGAATCGGTCAGTTTCAATCTATGACGGCTGACAGAGGAAGCATAATAAACAATAGCTTGTAAAAACGTTTCAACAACAACCATTTATATAATTATGCACTACTCAGGAGAAAATAAATGATATTCCTTAAAATATAATAATGAATATTATTTAAAAAACTAGAAATAGGTATTTTCTAGCTAGTAATAAAAATGTGTGTAGCTTCTTTAATTTTATTAATTGTAATCAATACATAATAGTGTCCCGCACATTTTTCATTATAGTTATTTATATAGTGGTGCATTGTCATATATTTAAAGAAAATCATTTATTTTCTCCTTTTTAGTGCACCATTACATAAGAACTTGTCGGTTGTTTTTTTTTAAATTCCATTATAACAAATTTCAGGTAGGCCTACATTAAAACTTTTAATGCAATAGAGTTGCATGACTAAAACAATTGTAGACCAAATGAACAGGATAAAGTGCGTACAATACTGCGGCAAATATTATTTTATATAGGAATTATTAATTAATTGTTTAAAAATTCATTAGGCATCAAATTAAGTCGAATTTTATGTTATATTGCTTAGTCATCTGGTCCTGCCCCAGGGGCAAAGTTTGTAAAGATTCGGTCACTTAGAAATGGTTGAAATATTTGCTCGTCGAAACTTGACAGAAACAAAATTACATAAAACGTTTTAATAACAAGCTTTTATGTAAAAATGCAAAAAAGGAGAACCTAAATGATTATCTTTAAATGTATAATAGTTACTACCATTTAAATTACTATTATGAAAAGCAAAGGTCACTACATTATATCCTGGATAAGTTTCCCTTTCAAACCTGACGGTCTAGGGGGCAAGTGAAGTAGAGTTCACTTGTTTCTGTTACCTATATATTAATAAAGGTACCCAATATATATGGGACTACTAACACGTAAGTCTCTGAGTCCACCCAACTCTGATGGGTACCTAACTCACGTTAAGGAAAGTAAAGGTTGCTATGCAAACTGCTGACCACACTATCTCTTCATATGCCGAGGTCACAGAAACAAGTGAACTCTACTTTACATGCCCCATAGACCGTCAGGTTTGAAAGGGAAACTTTGGTGTTTCTGTTTTGTTTGTGCTTGCGTTTGCGTTTGCTTGCTTTTGTATTTAGGTTTGTGTTGATGTTGGTATTTTAGTTTGCGTCTGTGTTATTTATGTGTTATGTTTGTTTTTGTGTTTTGGTTAGTTTAGGTGATTGTTAAATTTAAGTTTGGAAATGGGTTTGTGGTTATGTCTTTATTTGTCAAACGTCGATGCCGGTTATATGCTACACAGAGGGCCTGCCCTGGATGGCTAGTCTAAAATATAAGCGGACTAGTAGTGTGTCAGTCATTCCGGCATCGCTATAGATGTTAGAGACTTAAAAAAAAAACACAAACTCACGTCGTAATTTTACTAGCATCGAATGGTTTTAGTTTAATGGATAGAGTAGGGTTTATTTATATAATGACTAACACAATGTTAATGGTTCGCAGTTTCAACTCTTTCGCATAACGTGAACAAAATATTAAATACACGCATATTAAAACATATTAAACGGATCTGTCACATCCTGTTTGTATAGCCAACTTCATGGCACATGGTAAAGGCAAATACAAACCGCATCACTGTTGTGTTATTATATTTTAATGCCTGATAGATAACACCAAACTACCTTTGTCCTGGTGATTTTTACAATTATATTCATATCAGAGATACAGCAGCTACGCTACCAAAACAAAACCTCCTTTCTTCTTATTTCTTCCACTTCAACTCTCTTTTGCGCATGCGCCTGCCCACTATATTTTTTAGATATATATCGCCTTTTTACACCTCCACTCGAAACATACATTCACCCTACATTTGACTGTTACAGGATCAATGTCAAATAATATTTTCGCTTAGATTCCTATAAAAATGGACTCATTTTAATAACGTTAGGGTAAAAGAAAATATTAAAAATTTTTAATCATTATGCCACGGAAAGTAATTTAAAAAGAAATTCAACTCACGCTAATAAAAAAAAAGTGAATTTAATTTCCGCGGAGGTCCGTGAGGACATTTTTGTTGGAATAATAGAACTAGCATAGACTGATAAAGTGCAATATGGTAAGTAAAATATACATATTTTAACTACTGCCTTTCAATTATGTTAAACACCAACGTACTGGTTTCTAATTATAATTTTTAAGCAGTAACAGTATAGAAGCCGCTCCTAAATGTCCTCTATGTGTAATTCTCTTTCCGTTTACGAACAAGCTGGGGGTTATAGTCGTTCACTAAATTGAATCAGGCGTGTCCGCCGGCGCCTGAGCAGGAGTCGATTTTAGCGCCCTGGGTTTGACTGTGAGCACTATGCGTTTGTGTTTGCATTTAAGTTTTTATTTATATTATGTGTAATTGTTTGCGTTCAGATTTGCGTTTATGTTTGAGTTTTTGTTTGTGTTTTTTTTTTTACGATTGCGCTTGGATTTGTGTTTGCTTTTGTGTTTGCATTGTGTTTTTGTTTGCGTTTACGTTTTATTTTGTGTTTGTGTTTGCGTTTGTGTTTGTGTTTACATTAGAGTTATGTTTTTGTGTGCGTTTGTATTTTCTTTTGTGTTTTCGTTTTCGATTTCTTTTGTTTTTGTGTTTGCGTTGTGTTTGAGTTGTGTTTGCGTTTGTGTTCTCTTTTGTGTTAGTGTTTAATTTTATTCTGTTCCCTAGTTGGTATTTTTAATAATATTTAAAGAAAATTATTTAATTTCTCAATTTTTTTTCCCGGGCCAACGGCCTTCGGGCAAGCGGCTTTCTGGTATTTGTCGCATTCGGGCAAGAATCTTTAGGGAATTTGTCGTAACTTGTTTATTATGAGCTTTTGTTTGGAATGTTTTCAACGTCCCACAATTTGTTCTTAAAATGTATGCTACAATCTTAAACTTTAACATGCTTGAGTATTAAACAAGATAGTGTAATATGCATTAGCTAACGAACCTACTGTATTTGTGGATGGAGTTCTTAACCAATAAAGCCAATCAATATTTTACATTGCAGATTCAACCAATTACAACAACAGCCCCACTTGTTTACCCGACAAGGCGTTCTCAGTCTTGACTAACTTGAGAAAACTATCAGTATCCGGTACTAACTGTAAATTGGGTCCCGGATTTCGGAAGCTAAAACGTCTTCAAACAATAAGCTTCCACGGAATCGCATCATGCTCTCTGACTCACTTATGTGATAAATATTTTGAAAACATACAATCAGAGCAAAATATATCTATATCGTTGGCATACTGCCCACTCTCAAGCTTTACCAACACATCTTTCGTGATGGGATCAACGTTGACAAGCCTGAACCTTAATGAAACACAAATAACATTACAACAAGTTTTCGAAGCTATCCATCTCTTTAAAACCGTGCAGGAGTTTTCGTTAGAAAAACGATTGCATATATCAGGTGTTGAATTTTATTTAGAACATGTTTTGGAATCGTTTATGGAAACTCAAATAAAAAAGTTGTCAATAGCTGGAAATAAAATTACCTTCAACAAAAAAACTAAATATTTAAGTGTCCCTCCAACGTTGCAGACATTTAAAATGGACTACTTTGGTTTTCTAGACGGCTTTACTAATGCCCTGAGATATTCGCAGAAAAACTCGCTCAAAACATTACATTTTAAAGGAGAACCCCCCTTGAAACAGGATGTTTTTATGTAAGTAATACATCGAAAACTATACATTCGTCCAATTCTTACACACATATTCTGTTTAATTGCTTATAATTATTTTCTTTTTCTTATAGGTTACATCAGCACAAGACATATCGAACCGAAAAACGAGCTTACCCTAAGTTCAACGGATTATCTAGTTTGGAAGAGTTTGAGATTTCTTACGTTCCCATTTTTCCTATCGGTTTTTTTGAAGGGATGAAAAATCTTCGTGTACTAGGACTGACAGGTGTTTATAGTTATAGCCATTGTGGTTTATCTGATATAGGCATTTTGCTAAGAACTGA
>NW_026731590.1:550000-598927 GCF_028476545.2 Physella acuta
ACTACCGAGAGTATGAGATGAACCTGGCCATCATGCGAGAGTTCAATGTACGAGGTCAGGTTATCGTTCCTGTCTTTGTTGAGAGGGTCGACTTGAATACATACCCACCTGAAGTAGAAACTTATTTAAGGAATCAGCTGTACAGGTGTCTGGTCTACAGAAATAACCAAATTTTCTGGAAACTTCTGTTACATGCTATTAGAAATGATAAGTAGTTTAAAATTGTTTTAAAATTGTTTTACTTTTTTTTTAAACATATTTGCTTATATGTTTTAATTTACAAAATAACATGTAAATTACAGTTATCTGTTTTCCTTTATTTCAGGAAACTAAGTCTTAAATAATTTGCGTAGAGTACAAAGTTATCAGAACAGAAACTGTTTAAATTTGCATTATAATTGATTTTGTTACTGTGTATATTTCTTATATATTTCTGTTTTAACTATATTTAAAAATATTATTTACCCTTTTCTTTTTCAACGTTTATATTGGTACCCAACAATTTCATTTAACGCATAATATGAGTTCCATATAATTTATATTGAATGCTTTTTGCTATCGTTCCTTCAAGTGTTTCTGTTTATACATTGTATTGGATTTCTTTTTATTTTATACCTGCTTATGCTTTCAAAGTTTGGTTTTGATGTTCATGAATAAATAAGGTCAGGTGACTCAAGAGAAATATGGGAGATCTAAACCTTGAGGGACGCTGTGGTCGAATGGTAGAGCGTTTGATTGCTAATCCTGAGGTCTCGAGTTTGAATCCCGGACTCTAGTTAGAACGACGTTCCTGAGTCCCAAATGTAGTGCTGACCACACTAGCCGCTTGTATGCATAGGAAATTGAAACAGATGAGCTCCACTTCATCTGCCCCGTGTGTCTTGTTTCTAAGTATTTTAAATAATTTTCTATCAAATAACATAACTTTTTGTAAATATGCGATAAGATAAGAAAATATAGCTATACAACCTTTTTTATAATAAGTAAATCACAATATAAATATAGATTAAATACCCAATGCAAACTAAGTTCTTATAGGGGTACTTTGAAAACTTAATTTTTTTTTAAATTTTTAAAACCCAGAGATTCACTAAAATATAGCTTAATCTTTAACATCTTAATCTCTATACGCAATGTTAATATTTATAGAAGTTGCGATGATTAGAAGAACGTCAAAACAGTTCATTTTTAATAACGCTCTTACGTGTTAACTTAATCACAGCAAAATAATTTCTCTTTTATTTAAAAATATGGTAATCACATATAAAAAATATATGATTATATACACTAATATGGACCATATAGCTGGGTCATTAAAGCTCAAGGTTGCTTAAACGAAAAGTCCCTAGCAGGGGCGTAGCGAGGGGGGGGGGGGGGGGCGGGGGGTGCGGACCGCACCGGGTGACACCATTTAGGGGGGTGACACCAAGGCAAAAAATAGCAAAATATAGAGAAAAACTTGAGGGGGGGGGTGCAAATCGAAAGTTTGAGGGGGGTGCAAATCGAAAACTTGAGGGGGGGGTGCAAATCGAAATCTTGAAAGTTTGTACCGAGAAGGGTCGCTACGCCTCTGGGGGTGACACCAGTGCCGCACCGGGTGACACCCGACCTCGCTACGCCACTGAAGGTTATATAATTATTTTTTTCAATGGCCTCCACAAGAAACAACTTGATTTTGTAATATAAAAATCTGTTTGTTGGTCTATTTGGTGAACTATGACCTGAATTTGCTGAACATATTTTGTTGTGGCTTTCTTAGAAACAATCGCTATTAGGTTAAAAGAAAATTGTGCGCCAGCCGGTTGTCACTGTGCCAACACTTACATCCAATTATTCTTACTATCGGAATTGTTTCAAAAATGGCAATTCGTAAAAATCAAAGTCAATATAATAGTTACCTGGTCGAAATGTGTGCTGATAATTGTTGCCCCTGTCCCTCGGGAGCACACACAAACATTTGTGAACAAACCAAACAAGATTGATTACTATAGAGACCCGTTTTTTGATTGGTACTCAACAAAAATTAAATATCCCTTTAAGTGTTGGGATAAATAAACAATGTCCAGTCAGAGGCGTAGCGAGGGGGAGGGGGTGCGGACCGCACCGGGTGACACCATTTATGGGGGTGACACCAAGGCAAAAAATAGCAAAATATATATAGAAAATTTGAGGGGGGGGGTGCAAATCGAAATTTTGAGGGGAGGTGCAATTTGAAAGTTTGTCCCCGGGTATGGTCGCTACGCTCTGGGGGGGGTGACACCATTAGGTGCCGCACCGGGTGACACCCGACCTCGCTACGCCACTGGTCCCTAGTCCAACCCACCGATGGATAGATGGAGACAGCTTTTCGTCTTGGAGAGACAACTCCAAAATCAAGCAGCCTATGCCATATAGTTTGTTCTTGGATGGTCAAATTCTTTAGAAGCGAACCCATAAACAAATATAAAATCCTGTGTAAAATAAGCTATTAAAGGCACTGAAAATTCGAACATAAAACAAACTTGCTTTCTTTAATGAAATTGTTTTTATAAAGAAAAAGGAAGTGGTTATATTTTCCTTTTTTCAGTGCAATTAAAAGTTTGTGATTTAAAGGTTTGTTAAAAATATGTGTTTGCTATTTGTTAGTAATTCGTTCTTAATGAAGTCAAAAGCTCATACGCCTAAATTTTTGTGTGCTTTGAAAACCGATCAGTCTTTAAAAGACAATTATCTGCTTCTTCAGTAGTAATTCGTTCTTAATGAAGTCAAAAGCTCATACGCCTAAATTTTTGTGTGCTTTGAAAACCGATCAGTCTTTAAAAGACAATTATCTGCTTCTTCAGTCCAAAATTGAGTTAAACTTTTGCCACAACTCACAAACAAGCAAACAAACACAGTAAATTAAATACAATCTTATAATAATGAGACTCGTCCCGAACTGATGGTGTATCATCTAAGAAATATTGTTCTTTCTAATTGTATAGTAGCATTGATTTGATGAGCACATGCAGGCCAATTTGATGGTTAAATACAACGGTGTTTAGAATTATGATTAAGGTTAGGTCTTAAAGTAAATGTTACAGTTTGATAATAGAAAACAGCCAACGTTGTAGTATATTGTCTTTCCTGTAATTTAGTGTAGGTAAATTATTAGCCTTTTTATAAACGTCCAGTTTAAGGACCAATTATTTTTGTAGATATAAATTATATAGCTACCAGATTAACTTAAATTAATTTCTAGATTTTGAAATTGATACTACAGTACTTTATACCAGGGGTCGGCAACCTTCGGCTCGCGAGCCGCATGCGGCTGTTTTGATGTCAAGATGCGGCTTTTCAGCTCAATGCACAAATGTTAATAAATACTATTTTTTAACTTTTTAAAACTCATAAAAATATTATTCTGCAACACTCGGTAAAGAACAATATAATAATAGATATAACCAATAAACACTTGCTATTCTATTATAATATTTAGTTACTCCCTATTTCAGTAAACTTCCTTGTTTTCTAAAATTGAGTTATCTAAATGTAAACAATGCCTGCGCTTGGATCATATTTATCGGTTTAACTACACTACCGCCCAGTACGCTATTGGGTGTGCTATATAAAAGCCTTGAGTGTACATTAATCACTCACCGTAATATCCCCCTTAATCACTCTCCGCTTAAGTGTAGGAAACGGAAGGTCGAATTTCGTGTGCCGCATTATCATTATTGTAGGGTGCTTCTTAAAACTAACATAGGCGTGTAGTATTCGCCGGATAGCATGGGCGCTAAATTGCACCCTGCACAGACGCCGGATGACGCGCCTGATTCGATTTAATGAGCGACTATAGCAACCCATTCTATCCCTAGCCTATCGCGCTGTTTAAAATGAACGTTGGAGTCATGGTGCTCACGGGTACGCCCGGTGTCAATCTGCAATCGAATTTTATTTTTATATACCGTATACAGAGAAGAATTGGTCGGGTATCACCCCCCCCCCCACACACACACACACACACACTTTTGGGGATAAATATGTGCTTAAAACACTTTTTATTTCTAATTAATCATTTATTGAACTGGCAAAAATTATTTATTCTACATATCTGCATTTTTTTTTGTCTCGGTGACACCCCCCTATATGGTGTCAACCAATGCGGTCCGCACCCCGGCCACCGCCTTGCGTCGCCTCTGGGTGTAGTAATGAATATAAGACAAACAGACACACACACATTCATTTATATATATATATATATATATATATATATATATATATATATATATATATATATATATATATATATATATATATATATATATATATATATATATATATATATACCTAATCCTAATCAAAGATCATAATATTGAAAGAAAAATGTGAGTGGCTCTTTGGAAACTGGAAAATTTTGTACTTTGCACGTTTTGGCTCTTCCATCTCAAAAGGTTGCCGACCCCTGCTTTATACCAATATATCACATTTGTTAACATTCAATTGCTAATTTGCATTTTATAAGTATTAAAATTACATAATGTCTGAATTTGTTTTAATTATATCTTCTCCTAAAGTTGCAGTAGCTTTTAACGCGGTGCACTAATTACAAACTAGCGATGTAAAGCTAAAGCAAACAAAGTAAACAACCTTCTTCCTAATACGATTTGATACAGCTCTTTAATTGAAACTACTACTACTACTACCCCCCCCCCCCCGTCTTTCTTATAGAATGTTAAAGCACTTCTATTGAAACTACCCACTCTTACCCCCTTCATTCTTATACAATGTTAAAGCACTTATATTGAAACTACCAACCCTCACCCTTACATTCTTATAGAAGGTTAAAGCATTTCTATTGAAACTACCATTATCTTTCTTGCTTATAGAATGTTAAAGCACTTCTATTGAAACTTCCACCATCTTTCTTTATTTTAGAATGTCAAAGCACTTTTATTGAAACTACAACCCCCACCCCTTATTTCTTATAGTATATTATAGCACTTCTATTGAAAACTACCACCCCTCACCCCTTCTTTTCTTATAGAATGTTAAAGCACTTCTATTGAAACTACCACTCTCACCCCTTCATTCTTATAGAATATTAAAGCACTTATATTGAAACTACCACGCTTACCCCTTCATTCTTATAGAATGTTAAAGCACTTCTATTGAAACTACCACCATATTTCTTTCTTATAGAATGTTAAAGCACTTCTATTGAAACTACCACTCTCACCCCTTCATTCTTATAGAAATATTAAAGCACTTATATTGAAACTACCACCCTCACCCCCTTCATTCTTATAGAATGTTAAAGCACTTCTATTGAAACTACCACCATATTTCTTTCTTATAGAATGTTAAAGCACTTCTATTGAAACTTCCACCATCTTTCTTTATTTTAGAATGTCAAAGCACTTTTATTGAAACTACAACCCCCACCTCTTATTTCTTATAGTATATTATAGCACTTCTATTAAAACTACCACCCTCACCCCTTCTTTCTTATTGAATGTTAAAGCACTTCTATTGAAACTACCCACTCTCACCCCCTTCATTTCTTATAGAATATTAAAGCACTTACATTGAAACTACCACTCTTACCCCCTTCATTCTTATAGAATGTTAAAGCACTTCTATTGAAACTACCACCATATTTCTTTCTTATAGAATGTTAAAGCACTTCTATTGAAACTACCAACCCATATTTCTTTCTTATAGAATGTTAAAGCACTGTTATTGAAAACTACCGCCACCTGCCCCTCACAAGTAGATTATTATCTGATGGCGACACAGAGCATTCAGATTAAACAGGAAACACATATTGTTTATCTCCATCAGCCCTACTCAACAAAACACATCCCGTTCATTTCAAAGTTATATAATATTATGTGTTTTCATAAACCGTTCGTGACAGTTTTACAATTTCATGAATAAAAATAGCTATAATTATAAATTTGGCAAGTTTATTTACTTCAAAAGAAAATGGAATTTTCTTCTACAACTGTGACTCATTTGATATTTTTTTTCTTATCGAATGGATTGTTTATGTTTACGATAAATGCTGTCAATTCTTATGACGAAAGGAAAAACGCTGTATTTAATATACAAACTCAGAGCTAACTTGGAAGAATCCCGGTGAAATAATCAACGAGTCTTGTCCAGATCAGTGCTTGTGTTTTACCTATAAAATGGCATGCCGTTGCTATCCTAATTTGGCCGCATGTGCCATCTAATACCAAACGGTTAAGCTTAACTGGCAGTGAAAGAGTAACTATAATTTGCGCCGCGGTTGATAAATTAAATCATCTAGAATATTTGAGACTCGACAGCTTTCAAGGCATAGATACGTGCGAGACGTATTTCCAGGCACAGAGTTTTTCATTGCGATACCTTATAATACAAGGCAATATCATTGCAGAACTGCCGGTGAATTTGTTCGCAAACCTACGCAACTTAGCATACCTGGAGCTTCGTTTGAATCGTCTAACACTCTTGCAGGATGGTGTCTTCGCTGGTTTGACAAACTTAAAGGAATTAATAATCTACGAATGGTACATTCCAAAATGTTTCTGATAATTCTTTTGCTGGACTTAAGCTGCTAACCGATTTAGAATACATTTATGAATTACTGAATAGACCATTAAAGAAAAATTCTTCAGGAATAATTTCGCTAACAGATCTTACAACAGGTATGATACATCAAATTAACATAGGTGTTGATATCTATTCTGTCGTCCGGGGACCGACTATCAATTTTGGGTCCCCCCATCCCATTCCTATCTATGGTTATTCCAATCTGTTAAAAAGCACCAGCCCCTCCCCCCGTTGAAAAGGTTTCTGGCGCTTCTTACCAGTTACTACTCCGTAATATTTTCAATTTCGATGCCACAAAATTGATATAGAAAATAGATAAATCAAAAGCCTTGTAGTCGTTTAATTTCGTAACTTTGACTGTGTAAAATATTTTTTTACTCCGTTTGGCGCCCCTTAGGATCGGCGCCCGGTTTAGGTTTAGGTTTAGGTTTAGGTTTAGGTTTAGGTTTAGGTTTAGGTTTAGGTTTAGGTTAAGTTTAGGTTTAGGTTTAGGTTTAGGTTTAGGTTTAGGTTTAGGTTTAGGTTTAGGTTTAGGTTTAGGTTTAGGTTTAGGTTTAGGTTTAGGTTTAGGTTTAGGTTTAGGTTTAGGTTTAGGTTTAGGTTTAGGTTTAGGTTTAGGTTTAGGTTTAGGTTTAGGTTTAGGTTTAGGTTTAGGTTTAGGTTTAGGTTTAGGTTTAGGTTTAGGTTTAGGTTTAGGTTTAGGTTTAGGTGGTTTAGTTAGGTTTAGGTTTAGGTTTAGGTTTAGGTTTAGGTTTAGGTTTAGGTTTAGGTTTAGGTTTAGGTTAAGGTTTAGGTTTAGGTTTAGGTTTAGGTTTAGGTTTAGGTTTAGGTTTTAGGTTTAGGTTTAGGTTTAGGTTTTAGGTTTAGGTTTAGGTTTAGGTTTAGGTTTAGGTTTAGGTTTAGGTTTAGGTTTAGGTTTAGGTTTTAGGTTTAGGTTTAGGTTTAGGTTTAGGTTTAGGTTTAGGTTTAGGTTTAGGTTTAGGTTTAGGTTTAGGTTTAGGTTTTAGGTTTAGGTTTAGGTTTAGGTTTAGGTTTAGGTTTAGGTTTAGGTTTAGGTTTAGGTTTAGGTTTAGGTTTAGGTTTAGGTTTAGGTTTAGGTTTTAGGTTTAGGTTTAGGTTTAGGTTTAGGTTTAGGTTTAGGTTTAGGTTAAGGTTTAGGTTTAGGTTTAGGTTTAGGTTTAGGTTTAGGTTTAGGTTTAGGTTTAGGTTTAGGTTTAGGTTTAGGTTTAGGTTTAGGTTTAGGTTTAGGTTTAGGTTTAGGTTTAGGTTTAGGTTTTAGGTTTAGGTTTAGGTTTAGGTTTAGGTTTAGGTTTAGGTTTAGGTTTAGGTTTAGGTTTAGGTTTAGGTTTAGGTTTAGGTTTAGGATAAGGTTTAGGTTTAGATTTAGGTTTAGGTTTAGGTTTAGGTTTAGGTTTAGGTTTAGGTTTAGGTTTAGGTTTAGGTTTAGGTTTAGGTTTAGGTTTAGGTTTAGGTTTAGTTTAGGTTTAGGTTTAGGTTTAGGATAAGGTTTAGGTTTAGATTTAGGTTAAGGTTAAGGTTAAGGTTTAGGTTTAGGTTTAGGTTTAGGTTAAGGTTTAGATTTAGGTTTAGGTTTAGGTTAGGTTTAGGTTTAGGTTTAGGTTTAGGTTTAAGTTTAGGTTTAGGTTTAGGTTTAGGTTTAGGTTTAGGTTTAGGTTTAGGTTTAGGTTTAGGTTTAGGTTTAGGTTTAGGTTTATTTTTAGGTTTAGGTTTAGGTTTAGGTTTAGGTTTAGGTTTAGGTTTAGGTTTAGGTTTAGGTTTAGGTTTAGGTTTAGGTTTAGGTTTAGGTTTAGGTTTTTTTTTAGGTTTAGGTTTAGGTTTAGGTTTAGGTTTAGGTTTAGGTTTAGGTTTAGGTTTAGGTTTAGGTTTAGGTTTAGGTTTAGGTTTAGGTTTAGGTTTAGGTTTAGGTTTAGGTTTAGGTTTTAGGTTTAGGTTTAGGTTTAGGTTTAGGTTTAGGTTTAGGTTTAGGTTTAGGTTTAGGTTTAGGTTTAGGTTTAGGTTTAGGTTTAGGTTTAGGTTTAAGGTTTAGGTTTAGGTTTAGGTTTTAGGTTTAGGTTTAGGTTTAGGTTTAGGTTTAGGTTTAGGTTTAGGTTTAGGTTTTAGGTTTAGGTTTAGGTTTAGGTTTAGGTTTAGGTTTAGGTTTAGGTTTAGGTTTAGGTTTAGGTTTAGGTTAGGTTTAGGTTTAGGTTTAGGTTTTAGGTTTAGGTTTAGGTTTAGGTTTAGGTTTAGGTTTAGGTTTAGGTTTAGGTTTAGGTTTAGGTTTAGGTTTAGGTTAGGTTTAGGTTAGGTTTAGGTTTAGGTTTAGGTTTAGGTTTAGGTTTAGGTTTAGGTTAGGTTTAGGTTTAGGTTTAGGTTTAGGTTTAGGTTTAGGTTTAGGTTAGGTTTAGGTTTAGGTTTAGGTTTAGGTTTAGGTTTAGGTTTAGGTTTAGGTTTAGGTTTTAGGTTTAGGTTTAGGTTTAGGTTTAGGTTTAGGTTTAGGTTTAGGTTTAGGTTTAGGTTTAGGTTTAGGTTTAGGTTTAGGTTTAGGTTTAGGTTTAGGTTTAGGTTTAGGTTAGGTTTAGGTTTAGGTTTAGGTTTAGGTTTAGGTTTAGGTTTAGGTTATCGGTTTTAGGTTTAGGTTTAGGTTTAGGTTTAGGTTTAGGTTTAGGTTTAGGTTTAGGTTTAGGTTTAGGTTTAGGTTTAGGTTTAGGTTTAGGTTTAGGTTTAGGTTTAGGTTTAGGTTTAGGTTTAGGTTTAGGTTTAGGTTTAGGTTTAGGTTTAGGTTTAGGTTTAGGTTTAGGTTTAGGTTTAGGTTTAGGTTTAGGTTTAGGTTTAGGTTTAGGTTTAGGTTTAGGTTTAGGTTAGGTTTAGGTTTAGGTTTAGGTTTAGGTTTAGGTTTAGGTTTAGGTTTAGGTTTAGGTTTAGGTTTAGGTTTAGGTTTAGGTTTAGGTTTAGGTTTAGGTTTAGGTTTTAGGTTTAGGTTTAGGTTTAGGTAGGTTTAGGTTTAGGTTTAGGTTTAGGTTTAGGTTTAGGTTTAGGTTTAGTAGGTTTAGGTTTAGGTTTAGGTTTAGGTTTAGGTTTAGGTTTAGGTTTAGGTTTAGGTTAGTTAGGTTTAGGTTTAGGTTTAGGTTTAGGTTTAGGTTTAGGTTTAGGTTTAGGTTAGGTTTAGGTTTAGGTTTAGGTTTAGGTTTAGGTTTAGGTTTAGGTTTAGGTTTAGGTTTAGGTTTAGGTTTAGGTTTAGGTTTAGGTTTAGGTTTAGGTTTAGGTTCTAGGTTTAGGATTAGGTTTAGGTTTAGGTTTAGGTTTAGGTTTAGGTTTAGGTTTAGGTTTAGGTTTAGGTTTAGGTTTAGGTTTAGGTTTAGGTTTAGGTTTAGGTTTAGGTTTAGGTTTAGGTTTAGGTTTAGGTTTAGGTTTAGGTTTAGGTTTAGGTTTAGGTTTAGGTTTAGGTTTAGGTTTAGGTTTAGGTTTAGGTTTAGGTTTAGGTTTAGGTTTAGGTTTAGGTTTAGGTTTAGGTTTAGGTTTAGGTTTAGGTTTAGGTTTAGGTTTAGGTTTAGGTTTAGGTTTAGGTTTAGGTTTAGGTTTAGGTTTAGGTTTAGGTTTAGGTTTAGGTTTAGGTTTAGGTTTAGGTTTAGGTTTAGGTTTAGGTTTAGGTTTAGGTTTAGGTTTAGGTTTAGGTTTAGGTTTAGGTTTAGGTTTAGGTTTAGGTTTAGGTTTAGGTTTAGGTTTAGGTTTAGGTTTAGGTTTAGGTTTAGGTTTAGGTTTAGGTTTAGGTTTAGGTTTAGGTTTAGGTTTAGGTTTAGGTTTAGGTTTAGGTTTAGGTTTAGGTTTAGGTTTAGGTTTAGGTTTAGGTTTAGGTTTAGGTTTAGGTTTAGGTTTAGGTTTAGGTTTAGGTTTAGGTTTAGGTTTAGGTTTAGGTTTAGGTTTAGGTTTAGGTTTAGGTTTAGGTTTAGGTTTAGGTTTAGGTTTAGGTTTAGGTTTAGGTTTAGGTTTAGGTTTAGGTTTAGGTTTAGGTTTAGGTTTAGGTTCATGTGATTGTAATGTATGGTGCCCAAACGGCGTTAATGTTTTAAAATGTAACTATAATTTTATAGCTTGCTTTTAGAGAAATTTTTTTTAATTTAGCATGACTACATAGACCAACGTTGAATAAAGTGCAACAATCAAATAAAACAGCTTAAGAACAAAGACAATGTAGTTAGACCAATTACGAGAGAAAGGAATGATACTTTACCTGGCGGTTTTTATAACAGATGTGTGAATGGTTAGGTATTATTTGTCTATATTATTTTAATTTATCTCAACCTTGTTTTTGTTTCAGGATCTTTAAATATCAACCCGGTATTTTCATCAGGATGTTATCCTGACAAGGCATTTTCATTGTTAACTAGCCTACAGAATTTACTTTTATATGGAACGGACTGTAAACCTGGCCCTGGATTCAAGGAGTTGAAGAATCTAAGGAGTTTAGATTTCTTGCCTGGCTTTTATAAATACTCATTAGGCGACTTCTTCCTGGAAAATATAAAATCACGACATACATTGAGCGTCAGTTTAAAACATTGCCCTATCACTAGTTTATCTGAAACTTCGCTTATTATGGATGCAAACGTGACAGAGTTGGACCTAAGTTACACACACCTTACACTAAAACACATTGTAAATGCTAAGAAGATGTTTCAACATTTGAATTGCCCTAAGGTACATCTGACTTTCCTGAAACGGATCCCGAATTTCGAATTATGCCATGTGTTTGAAACTTTTGTAGATACAAACATTATTGCTTTAGATGTTTCTGAGAATATTATGTTGTATTACCGGTGTCGTGGGAATTTTTCTCTGCCACCTAAATTGGAAAGACTTAACTTAAGTGGAAACATAATTAACTATATAGCATTACTTAACGATTTGTCAAGCAAATTAAATACTCTGAAATATTTAGATTTGAGCCATCAAGTATATAACTCAGAAGAGTCAAGTGTTTTGAAAAGGTAAAACTATATAACTATATAAATATATATATATAAATATATATATATATATATATATATATATATATATATATATATATATATAATTTTTAGAGTTTCTACAAGATTGAGCAAAATCATGCAAACATTTAGATTGTGTGTGGTGAACATGAATTTTCTAGGTTGTTTAACTGATGGTTTACTGCTACATATATTAGGGTTACAGGCTTTAAGTTCCCTTTTTACATGAAATAGCTTATTGGTTAAATATACTAGAGGCGTAGCGAGCGGGGGGGGGGGACATATGTCCCCGGTCGCCGACCTTAGGGGGCGCAAAATTGAAAGTTTGAGGGGGGGTGCAAGTGGAAAGTTCGAGGGGGTTGCAAATCGAAAGTTTGACGGGGGGGGGGGTGCAAAGCAAATGAAAAGTTCGAAGGGGGGGGTGCAAATCGAAAGTTTGTCCCGGGCGCCAGGAAGATTCGATACGCCATGGGTTCCAATCGAGAAATTCTCATCCCTTTCACCACTTTAAATAAAGAAGGTATAGTTTGCTGAATTAGTATTGAATTAGTATATATATATATATATATATATATATATATATATATATATATATATATATATATATATATATATATATATATATATATATATATATATATATATATATATATATATATATATATATATATATATATATATATATATATATATATATATATATATACTAGATGTCCGCCTGTCGAAAAACAGGCATACAAATATTTTAGTTTATGTTATTAAGATATTAAGAAGCCTTGATCAGTTATAAAGGATTCAATCCATAGAAACATCAGTCATAAAAATATAATCACTATTGTTTGAATCTGAAATATTTTTTTTTACTGTCAAAGTATAAATCGCATGAATTTGTAATCGACTCCGCTTATTTTACAAAGTGAATAACAAAATAAATTCAGAAAGTTTTAGTTTACATATACAGTTTGATTTTTTAGAATCAACATAAATTTTAATCAAATCTCTCGGGTTCAAATCTCTTAAGGCTACATTTCTATTTATTTTAATTAAACTTAAGTTATAAACTTTACTTAAGACAAATATTGATTGGCTGTAAATGAACTCCGTGATCGATTTTCTGACTGACCCACATATCATAGTTATTTGCTTATAAAACTTTGCCGATTAAGTTTGTAAATAAAACTATTCTATTTGAAACAACATGACCTAGTTCCGCCATTTTTGTATCATAAAATATATGCTAGCCTTTCGAATAGCAGGGTGTCTTCGTTTATGTCGCCATTACCACGTGAATACCATATTGCTTTTTCCTTTTTTTAATCTATGTTTAAATAATGAACATTCTAAAACGTCAAAAAATAGTCCGAAAAAAAAACAGTCAGGATTTTTTAACCATATTAACTTTAATTACACCGTGCATAATTTTTAAGATATATAATCGGCCTCTCGGATAACTTTGATGCTATTTACGGAAAGGTCAATTGCTGCTGGTGACTCAAAGTATAGCCGGTTGAACGTGTACTTGCAAATCTTTTCTCTAAGTGTTCTTCGGATCAAGTCTTTTGGTGCAGAATGAATTATATTTTATACTGATATTTCTTTTTATCTACAATATATTATATTAAGTCAGATTCTTTCCCATTACAAAAAAATATATAAAAATAAAAAATAAAATTAACGATTGCTACCTTCTTTGCATTCGTTATCCGCCCATTTAACCAGGCTTCTTATGTGTAATTTTTATTTCATTTCGACATCAAACAGGTCTGACAAATTTTCGAGACTTCAGGAAAGAAAATATAATGAGTCTAAAGGTGTTGGATTATATCGCTTAGAATTTTTGGATTTGTCTCACAACCGAAGAATCCCTAGCTCTTTTAAAGGCATGTACAGACTTAAAACTTTAAACATATCTCACATTAAAGACACCTGCTATTTAAGAGAGAAATTTAATTTTCTTATGTCAGATCTTCTGCGCCTCGAAGAACTTCGGATGTCTAACTTAAATTTTGACCAAATTCACACGAATTACACATTTCCAAAGAGCGTGAAAACAATTGATTTGAGCTACAATCAGATTAGATCTTTTCATTCCTCAACCTTAACTCATCTCAATTTGACTTATTTAAATCTGTCACACAATCAGCTGAATGGCTTCACACAAGAAATGGCAAATGAGTTGCAAAGATTAAAGTCACACAACCCTGAGTTTTTGGTAGATTTGCAGGGTAACGTGTTTTCATTTGTATGCGCCAATCTTCCAATCCTGGATCTGTTAGCTAAACGTCCAGGGATTTTCTATGAGGAAGAAAATATTTTCTTTGCAACAGAAACAAGTGTAAAGTTCAACTACACTCAGATGACCGAGAAATTGCAAATGTTCTCAAAAATGTGTCAGATAAAAGAAAACTTCAGTTACGTGCTGTCGGTGTTTTTCACCCATCTCCTGTGTTTGCTTGTTCTGGCCGTGTTTTTCCATTACCGCTGGAAGCTGAGGTACCTCTACTTTATTGGTCAACGACGGCTGCACATCGGTGGACGTTTGGTCAACTACAACCCACAGGTTGATGTTTTCGTCACCTACGATGAGGTATGTCAATATATATATATTTTTTTAAACATACAGAGAGAGGCTAATTATTTTTTTGTTATATAAATACTTGTTTATAATTAAAATGTAATTTTAAAAATATATGGTTGTGTGGTCAGACAGTAGAGTGAAGGACTGCTAACTCGAGTTTGGATTTTTTGTTAGACTCCGTAAGATGTCCCTGTCCATCCAGCTCTGATCGGTACCTAACTCACGTTAGGGAAAGACAGGCGGTTAGGCATAATGCCGACCACACTGTCCCTACATATGCCTAGGTCATAGAAGCAGGTAAACTCTACTTCACCTGCATTAAAGATAGCTAGGCTCGAAATATTATTTTTTTTTAATTTAATTATTATAAGAAAATAAAAAAATTTGGACACTCTTAAATTAACAGGCCAGAAATAGTTTTGACATTGTTAAACACTGCTCATTAACAATATTTTTAAAACTAGCGTCTATAACACAATCATAACGATCTATTACATCTTCAAACTAAAATTTTAGCCACTACTTAAAATTAATTTTTAAAAAATGCTCTATTTTCATCATCTTAATTAACAGCCTGTTGTTCTACATGTTAAAAAATTACAAAACAGCCTTCCTATTAATCGCATACCGAAATTCACTTCAGTTATTTTGTGAATACTGATTCTTATAGTTTATACATTTTTATCATTTCAGGGAGAACCAAGAGTAAGACGACTTCTAAAAGATGTTATCCTACCATTCTTGCGAGAGAAGAACATCTCTTATATTTTAGGAGAAGTGGACTTTCCAGGTGGGGACATGGTGTCACACATCAGTGGGGCTATAACTGGCACAAGAAAAACGCTGGTCTTGATGTCTGAAGATCTTTTCTTGGATCACTACCGAGAGTATGAGATGAACCTGGCCATCATGCGAGAGTTAAACTTACGAGGTCAGGTTATCGTTCCTGTCTTTGTTGAGAGGGTCGACTTGAATACATACCCACCTGAAGTAGAAACTTATTTAAGGAATCAGCTGTACAGGTGTCTGGTCTACAGAGATAACCAAACTTTCTGGACACTTCTGTTACATGCCATTAGAAATGACAAGTAGTTTGATATGTAAGGGGCTGGAGAGCTATTTAATTATTATTATTAATTTTAATATTTTATTTTAAAAATGCGAATGCCGCTTTTTGTGTCGTGCTAAGAATTGTTGTAGTTAAGTAGTCCGCTATTATGACGCGGGTATGATTTTGGTTAGCTTTGTTTAAGGCTGCTTTGTGTGTGTATTGTTTATATTTTGATGTTACTCACGTTATGGTAAGTAAAGGCGGCTGTAATCGTGCTAACACACTATACCTTTATGTGCTGAGGTAACAGAAACAAGTGAACTCTACTTAAATTGCCCCGTAGGTTTGAAAGGGAACATTACTTAGGCTGCACAGTATGTGGTGTAGCAGTACTTTGGCTTAGTGCAAAATTTTGAATTTCTTTTTTTTTCGTGAACGTGTTGTGTGGCATACGGGGAAGGGGGGGGGGCATTCTGTGGAAACATCGGGGCCTGTGTAGTGAAGTGCTTCTCTGGTTTTGGTTTGTAGTACGATTGGCTGTCTGGTGTGTATTGTTTTGTCGCCTTTATTTTTTATTTTTATTTTGTAGTGTTGAATTATTTGTTTTAGTAATAGTGTATTTGTTTCCAATTGTGGTTTAATAAAGTTTATAAACCGTTAGTTTTTTTATCTTTTTTTTCATTTTAGTATAAGAATTAAAGTTAGAATTGAAGACTTTCCAGAATTGCACTGACCAAAACCTGGGTAAGTAGATTAGTTATTGTCCCCCTGTCAGGGCTTACAAATTGCTTTTGTCTAGATAATATTTTTTTTTGCTAGGGCTAGAGTAGCTTAGTTAATTATTTTGTTTTTGATAGCTACATTTAGAACCATTACTAAATTTAGGTCGGACTGGAGTTTTGCAGTAGCACTAATATCATTATCATGCCGCTCAGAGAAGTTAATATCCGGAGGTTCTACGTAGCCAGCCATGCCTCGGAGGTCGAACGTTTCATTGAAGAGGCGCAGGTCGCACGGATGGCAAGGAAAGACCTCTCTGCTGAAGGAAGAAAAAACCTCCTCTGGCAGTACCTGAGGCAGTCTGTTAAAGGGGAGCTTCCAATGATCTAGAGCATAACCCTGAGGCAACGATAAGATTCCTCAGTAACATTTAATGGGAAATGCGAAGCATCCCGCAACTGATGACCCTGTTTAAAAGGGTGGTGCAGGGCCTAAATGAGACAGTGAGGGCTTATTCCCACCGCCTACACAGGGCCTTCATGGTGCTTACAGGTAAGCAACCAAACTTGCAAAGGGCCCCTAAGAGTCCAGTATTCCTTTCGAGACCGATTCATGCAAAATCTACACTAAGCCTCTGTTAGGTGCCAGCTTGAAGAAATTGTATTTCTGAACCAAAAGGTCACCTTCATTGACATTAGGGAGGCTGCTATCAGGTGGGCTGGGATGAAGATCCAGGCATAAAGTCTGAGAGTGTAGCAACCCTTAAAACCCGGCCAGATATGCCAACATGCACACCTCCCTCCAAGTTCAAACTGGAGGACAAAGTTGACAAATTGACAGAGAAATTGTCTAGTGTGTCTGCCCTCATCTTCCCAAGGAGAACACAATTTACACCCGCCAAGCAGTGGCCAACTGTGAGGGCCAGGTCCTGCTACAAATGTCATCAGCAGGTCTACATAGCCCGCAACTGTACTGGTAACATAACAATGTGTCCAGCTTTTGATTTGTTTTCTCATAATAATGTTAAACACAAATTTATTTAAAGACGTTAATTCATTTATTGATATATTCATTTGCAAACACCCCTTTAATTATAAAAGTTCAAAACAAAGACTTGATTTATGTTACCAAAAGTAAAAACTTTCAACGGCTTAGTGACGTCACATGATTTAGTCACTTATTTAAATAAAAACATGGCAGCTTCCATGGAAGACCATGTTGCCCATTTAAAAGTTTAAATTAAAGCTAAATATTTTGACGGCTATAGCTTAACGATACGTCTGTTTACTATTTTTATTAGGTTTCAAAACTTGTATCAATTTTCTATTGTATGCGCTTGGCACTTCTTCAGTTCACTAATTTGAGTATACAATAAATTTATCTAGATCTAGGTCTACCGTTAGGAAAAGCAAAAATTTGTACTAATTAGTTAGTAATAAAAACAAGAATTGAAAACAAATAATTCTGTCACTTTATTAAACTATTTTAGTCCTTAAATATTTGTTATAGATTTTTGGTTTTTAGCTTCACAGATTATCTAATTCGAGAATACAAGGAATTTATTTAAAGCTAAATCTAGATCTACAGATACACTAGACTTAAGCCTGCAGAAATGTAGAATGTAGATCTAGCTCTATCTAGATACTAGATCAAGAATATGGGCCAATAATGCTATATTCTATACTAAACTATTTCAGGACTTGATAAGTTTATATAACTCTTTGTTTGTTTAGGAATGGAACTGGCTAAATTATGATATAATTTAATTTAAAACAATATTCGTGTAACTGAACTTTCTTACGCTGTCTCTAAGTAAAATATAAGCCAAGGAATTTACATTTTATAGTATGTGCCCAACTGGCCGAGATGATAGTATAATGTTTATCTTGCGTGTGGTACGGATTCGAGACACATCATGTCATCGATAAATTTTTTTAAAATTTCTCCCTCATAGATATTGCACAGATTGAAATTACAACAGACGAATTTTTTTCTAATTTATTATTATTATTATTATTATTACTAATTTGACGTTAGCTTTAATAACTTTTTCATCTATTATTCAAATGAGGTTCGAGCTCAGAAAATATTATAGAATAAATGGATGTTTACAAAAGATAAAAACATGTAAGCTTAGGTGTGACTTCTTTTTAGATGTGAATGATAAAATTGCCTTTCGGGACTAGGCGGGACACGGGGCAGATGAAGTAGAGTTCACCTGTGACCTCAGTATATAAATGGATAGTGTGGTCAGACCAATACTCAGCAGAAATCGATGTTTTTTAAAGACTAAAACTTTGTTGTCTGAAGTGTGACGTCTTTTAGAATATGGGGGTCTGTCTTTTTGTGACGATGTGTGACAGTAGGTAGGAGAGGGGAAAGATATAAAACGTCAAATAAACATTACATCCTTTATGGATTACCCCCCAGAAGCCACGGTTATCCAAGGGTAACGGGTAGTCTAGCAAATTAATTTAATATTTAATAGCCAAATTGCAATAAAGTGCCACACCCTTACATTTATATAAGAATATTCGAGATAATTTAGGGGACAGAAGTAGTATATTAGGTCCCTTTTGGAGCGAAGGCGCATTCGCAGGCGCACCCAGGATGCGCAAAGGATATATAGGAAAATACTCGGATGCGCCAGCGGATGCGCAGGCGCAGCCTGGAGCAATGAGATATAGTAAAATACTCGGGATGGGGATGGGGAGCCTGGAGCAATGACATATAGTAAAATACTCCAGGAGCAAGCGCAGGCGCAGCAGCCTGGAGCAATGACATATAGTAAAATACTCCGGATGGGGATGCGGATGGGGATGGGGATGGGGATGCGGATGGGGATGGGGAGGATGCGCAGGGATGCGGATGAGGAGTAGGTCAGTAGGTCACCACCGGTGACCTTGTGACGTAATCAGTGACCTAGTTACGTAATTTTAATGAGTTTTTTTAATTAGTTTAATTTTTTATTTTGACCCAGTTACGTAATTTTAATGAGTTTTTATTACGTAATTTGATTATTTGTTTGATTTTAATGAATTTAATTACTTTGTTTATATTTTGTAATTTTTAGTTAGTTTGAATTTAATTTAATTACTTTGTTTATATTGTGTAATTTTTATTGACTAGTTACGTAATTTGATTATTTGTTTGTATTTTGTTTGTTTATTTTTAATTAATTATTATTTTTTAATTAGTTTAATTTTTATTGAGTAGTTACGTAATTTGATTTTAATTTTTAAATTTTTAAAAAAAAAATTAAATTTTTAAATTTTAAATTTGTAATTTTTATTAACTAGTTATGTAATTTGATTTTAATTTATTTTTTTTTAAATTTTTAAATTTTTTAAATTTTTAAATTTTTAAATTTTTTATTATTATTACGTAATTTGATTTTTAATTTTTTTAATTTTAAATTTTTTAATTTTAAATTTTTTAAATTGATTTAAATTGTTGTTTACTTGTTGTTTAATTTAATTACTTTGTTTGTATGTTGTTTATTTGTTTGAAATTCATTTGAATTTTTTATTTATTTTGTTTTGTAATTTTTATTAACGAGTTACGTAATTTGTTTATTTGTTTATTTGTTGGTTTGTTTATTTGATTGTATGTATGTTTAATAGTAAATGGAGAGGGGTGGTGGTGGTTGAGAGGGGTGGTGTTCGAGGAGGAGAGGGGATGTAATGACGCGGGTTGAAGGGAGGGTTGCGCTAACGTATACAAAAGGTAGAACATGCTTTGTGGCCTGACTTAACGCCAGCTGTTACTCAATATCCCACCGTTTCCATTGACTACAAACATCCATTAGCGACACCTGTTACTCGCTAATGGCACCCGGCACGTATCGATCAGCCCGTTTTTTGACACGCGCCGCGTAGTGATGAATCGTTTTTCTCGGTCGCAGCCACGGGACAAACATCAACATCATAGCCCGCCTAATTAAATTTGTCACGCGCCATTGATTAATGTCGGGTTCACTGAAGCGATCACTACAGGGGGTCTGGTGTTTAATGGGAATGCATTTCCCAACATGCAACAGCTGTTACCACACCTTCCACTAACAGTTATACGTTCAGTGTCATAGGTTTTTTGATCGAGTAATTGGTATATGGATGTTTAGGAAGCTGTTGGGACAGAGTTTATACTAGAGTCGGTGACGTTAACACCGATCTATGTTTCAAAGTTGTTACATGTTCGTGCTTTTTAATGGGCGACAGGGCGACTTAGTGCGTTGGTACGTGAAGTATGCGGGGGTAGACATGTTTTTTACAAGTCTGGAAAAGTAATTAAGTTTTTTATGACCGTTCCGATTTTCTTTTGATCTGACCACCATTTGACCACCCTGAACCAGATAAATTTAACAAGTGTTCAATACATATTCGCTTATAGTAACATGGGTGAGGGGTGTAAGCAGGCGGGTGAAGTGTGAACAGGTGGGTGAAGGGGGAAATACTTCAACACCTTAGTGAGGTGGGTGAGCAGGTGGGTGAAGGGGGACAGGAGTAGGAGTAAAGGATATATAGTAAAAGATTCCACCACCTAAGTGAGGTGGGTGGGGAGGTGGATTTTAATTTTAATTTTTAATTTTTTTTTTTTTTTCATCATCTGTTAACTTTAAGGTTCTATAACTCTATATATTTAAATACGTTTTTTTATTCAAACGAGTTTACTCCCTCTAACGTAAGTACATGTAAAGAGGGATTTCCTATAGATCTGTAATGAATTAGGCCTTTTTGACTATGACTTGTTGCCCAGGTGTTGACATGATACACTTTTTTGAGATACACGTACACACGACTCTAGTATAAACTCTGTCCCAACAGCTTCCTAAACATCCATATACCAATTACTCGATCAAAAAACCTATGACACTGAACGTATAACTGTTAGTGGAAGGTGTGGTAACAGCTGTTGCATGTTGGGAAATGCATTCCCATTAAACACCAGACCCCCTGTAGTGATCGCTTCAGTGAACCCGACATTAATCAATGGCGCGTGACAAATTTAATTAGGCGGGCTATGATGTTGATGTTTGTCCCGTGGCTGCGACCGAGAAAAACGATTCATCACTACGCGGCGCGTGTCAAAAAACGGGCTGATCGATACGTGCCGGGTGCCATTAGCGAGTAACAGGTGTCGCTAATGGATGTTTGTAGTCAATGGAAACGGTGGGATATTGAGTAACAGCTGGCGTTAAGTCAGGCCACAAAGCATGTTCTACCTTTTGTATACGTTAGCGCAACCCTCCCTTCAACCCGCGTCATTACATCCCCTCTCCTCCTCGAACACCACCCCTCTCAACCACCACCACCCCTCTCCATTTACTATTAAACATACATACAATCAAATAAACAAACCAACAAATAAACAAATAAACAAATTACGTAACTCGTTAATAAAAATTACAAAACAAAATAAATAAAAAATTCAAATGAATTTCAAACAAATAAACAACATACAAACAAAGTAATTAAATTAAACAACAAGTAAACAACAATTTAAATCAATTTAAAAAATTTAAAATTAAAAAATTTAAAATTTAAAAAATTAAAAATCAAATTACGTAATAATAATAAAAAATTTAAAAATTTAAAAATTTAAAAAATTTAAAAATTTAAAAAAAAAAAAATTAAAATCAAATTACATAACTAGTTAATAAAAATTACAAATTTAAAATTTAAAAATTTAAATTTTTTTTAAAAAATTTAAAAATTAAAATCAAATTACGTAACTACTCAATAAAAATTAAACTAATTAAAAAATAATAATTAATTAAAAATAAACAAACAAAATACAAACAAATAATCAAATTACGTAACTAGTCAATAAAAATTACACAATATAAACAAAGTAATTAAATTAAATTCAAACTAACTAAAAATTACAAAATATAAACAAAGTAATTAAATTCATTAAAATCAAACAAATAATCAAATTACGTAATAAAAACTCATTAAAATTACGTAACTGGGTCAAAATAAAAAATTAAACTAATTAAAAAAACTCATTAAAATTACGTAACTAGGTCACTGATTACGTCACAAGGTCACCGGTGGTGACCTACTGACCTACTCCTCATCCGCATCCCTGCGCATCCTCCCCATCCCCATCCGCATCCCCATCCCCATCCCCATCCGCATCCCCATCCGGAGTATTTTACTATATGTCATTGCTCCAGGCTGCTGCGCCTGCGCCTGCTCCTGGAGTATTTTACTATATGTCATTGCTCCAGGCTCCCCATCCCCATCCCGAGTATTTTACTATATCTCATTGCTCCAGGCTGCGCCTGCGCATCCGCTGGCGCATCCGAGTATTTTCCTATATATCCTTTGCGCATCCTGGGTGCGCCTGCGAATGCGCCTTCGCTCCAAAAGGGACCTAATATACTACTGATAGATAACTTACACCTTTTATTAAAGTGCTCTGCTTTTTATTCTAGAAATGTCTGAGATCAGAGCGGGCAATTTAGGTTTTTTATGTTTTCGGGTTTTGGTGTGGGACGTTCAAGAAGAGGAGGTGGTGGGTTGTTGGGACTTCTGCTGTTATATCTTCGTTAGTTTTCGTGGGTGGAGTATCGGCTATTGTTTTCGCATCTTATTTACTTACTCTGAGTGCTTTGATTATCGTTTCCATATCTGGGCTGTATTTATTTTTTCCTATTAGAGGTGACTGATATTATGTCCATGCTAGTTTGCATTGTTTTTACCTGTGGACTAGGGTAGATTTTTTGCATTGTTAGAACTTGGATGGTTGTTTCCTGTTGTTGCTATTTTCTGTTACTGCTATTGCCCCCGCTGTTGCTCCTACTGAATCTATGGTGTTATATTGTGCTGCAGGTCTGTGTGTCTGCTTTGTGTTTTCTGTTGTTGACATCAAATGCTGTATCTTCAGTTGTTGGTTTTATTGTTATGTAGACATGTTGTGGTTTGTCTTTCTGTGAATGTCTAGTGCTTTTTTGTGTATGTTTGTTTAATGTGGGATGGTTGTTGTGATGTAGGAGTAAATGGTGATCCTGCAATTTTTAGTTGTGTTGGATCGTGCTTGTTGATGGTTCGTTACAGCTAAATAATTTTCGACACGTTGATTTTATCTTTCTCGTGTAGTAATTAGTGTGGTGTAAAGAGGTCATAATTTCTGCTGTGTTGTTCTTTGTGGTCACATCAAAAGCTTGTGAGGAGAAGTAGGCCTACCAAGTGTCATCTCTGCCATAACTGATTAGAAACATTTATTGGTTGAGGATGATCTGTTTTACTATGAGGCCGTGCAGGTTTGTTTGTCCTTTAGAGAAGATGAATACTTGTATAAATAGTGAAGCTGTTAGGGTTGAAAAACCGTCTTAGCCCTTTCTTTTTCTCCGGTAGACCAAAGCATATGGTTGTTGACCTTAAGATGCCTGGAAAGGTTTGGGACATTTCATACATTAAACTCCTTGAGCCGTAGCATAAGCACCTTATCCTCACCAGCTCTCGCTTTAGAGGGAATAAAAATTAGGCGCAACACTAATGTAGACATGAACTAAGTGATATTGGGCTATCGAAACATAGACGTTTTTGACAAAAATTCTCTTTATTTTTTAATAATACACACATACTCGAAATCTTTTTAGAATAATATGTGTTATGTGAATATGATATAAATGTATCGAATTATCATGATTTTCGAAAAATGTAAGGAAATACCTTTTCCGATTTGCTAAACAGTTGACAGGAAACTACATACAGCAGCTTTCTGTCTCTACTCCCTCACCCCCCCCCCCCCCAAGAGATGCCTGAAAGTAACTCTGGTTTACATTTTGCTAGGATGTTATATCTAAACTTTGGCCACTTATATATGTCTAATCAGGGCTATGCACTTATATAATGTTCGCCCAGTCGCGATATTTATCGTGTTCGGTGAGAGATAATGCTTTATCATGAAGTGAATCTTACAGTAAAGAGGGGGAAGCAAATCTTCGATTGCTGTATTTTAAATACCACTTGTATTTGTATATTACTTCAGTTCATTTTAGAAAATATGTGAATCGTAATGTTTATTCAGTGCCATATGAGCTAAACATTCAGTTTGGCGTTCAAGTTCAGAGATTTCTAAATTTAAATTACTAAAAACAAAAAATGAAATTGTTCATTTGTGTATCAGTTTTGTTTGTATTTCTTGTGGATGCTCGGTATGGATTACATGATCAATTTTACTCAAGAAAGTTGTGCAAGACTTTTAGTAATGAACTTTTATGCAACAAAGAATTACAAGGAACTGATACATACACATGCCCCGAAAGGTGCCGTTGCTTTGGCCGGATTGAAAAACTCATGGTCATGTGTGACTGTTATGCTGATCTACCTAGAATCCCGTCTAACGTGAGATCATTGCAGCTGAACGGCTGTTACAATACAACACTACCTTGCAATTTTTTCCAAAGTTTTAAAAATCTGAAAGAGTTGTCTCTCATTCGTTTTGTTGGACATGAGTTTTGCGAAAATATATTTAACACTCTAAAATTTTCTTTAGCATCAATATCGCTAAGTAACTGTAAAATCCTAGAGCTAAAGAAGACATTGTTTCAGGATATATATACTTTAAAGAATATTGTTTTGTTTCGAAACGATCTTAAGAGTTTGAAGTCAGGCATTTTCTCTGGTTTAACAAACTTGGAAAGTTTATCAGTCGAAGAAAAAAACAGTCTTAACGTATATGATGGTGCTTTTACAGGACTAAAGAATCTGAAATACTTAGATTATGTAATTTTAAATAAAACTAATCAGAAAAATGGTTACTCAGAACCCTTACTTGGACCAGATTTAGCACCAGGTATTATGATTTATTTTATTTGACGTACCATATTTTATCACGCCATTCGCGGAGCCCCCCCCCTCCCCCGTAGAAAGTCTACCGCCCTCCCCACCCCCCACCGAACGAAATGGAACGTTTATAGAAAACATATATTCCCCCCCCCCCCCACGGAAAATGTTCGACGCCCCCCCCCCCCCCGAAAATATCAAATGCCCCCCCCCCCCCCCCCCCCAGGAGAAAAATGTCTGGAAGAAACACTGGTTCATACTTGTGAACACACATTAATGTTGGATATTTTTAACAAGATGTCCGTTGATAAAAAGAGCTTAGTAAAAGATAAAGTGAAGATTTTACAAGATCTTACTTAATTTGTTTTATCTGTCTGTCTGTCTGTCTGTCTGTCTGTCTGTCTGTCTGTCTGTCTGTCTGTCTGTCTGTCTGTCTGTCTGTCTGTCTGTCTGTCTGTCTGTCTGTCTGTCTGTCTGTCTGTCTGTCTGTCTGTCTGTCTGTCTGTCTGTCTGTCTGTCTGTCTGTCTGTCTGTCTGTCTGTCTGTCTGTCTGTCTGTCTGTCTGTCTGTCTGTCTGTCTGTCTGTCTGTCTGTCTGTCTGCCTGCCTGCCTGCCTGCCTGCCTGCCTGCCTGCCTGCCTGCCTGCCTGCCTGCCTGCCTGCCTGCCTGCCTGCCTGCCTGCCTGCCTGCCTGCCTGTCTGTCTGTCTGTCTGTCTGTCTGTCTGTCTGTCTGTCTGTCTGTCTGTCTGTCTGTCTGTCTGTCTGTCTGTCTGTCTGTCTGTCTGTCTGTCTGTCTGTCTGTCTGTCTGTCTGTCTGTCTGTCTGTCTGTCTGTCTGTCTGTCTGTCTGTCTGTCTGTCTGTCTGTCTGTCTGTCTCTCTGTCTCTCTGTCTCTCTGTCTGTCTGTCTGTCGGTCGGTCTTTCTATCTTTCTGTCTGTCTGTCTGTCTTTCTGTTTTTCTGTCTTTCTGTCTGTTCCTATAATATCTATTGGATAGATTTAATAATACTTTGGAAGAGAATCACGCTTTTCTTTACATTTATTTAGAAAGTATTGAATTATTTTATATATAAAGAAAATCAATTTCTTGCTGTTTTTAGTGCATAGTTCCATTACAGCTTATTATTAAAACATTGTTCATGCTGTTTTTTACATTCTCGTATACGAAGTAGGCCTATAGAAGAAGTATCGTGCAAAAAAAATAATAATCGAGATTTTCAAAGATCTCGACGTTTAACATCTCTCTGAGTCAAAAAAAAAAAAAATTTTGCAATTTTGTCCTTTGGTGTGTGTGTGTATGTCTGTGTGTCTGTGAGTATCATTACAGCTAGGTTGATGAAATTTCATATTTAAGTATTATATCAAATGTATAGATCCGAATCAACTTTTGAACGATTTCCGATAACCGGAAGTGGAACTTATTCTACACTCAATTTTTCAAAAGCCTATAACTTGAGTCTTTTTGGTGGTAATAGACTTGATTTTTAGAAGAACTACCGAGGATAAGCCAAGAGGAATTGTTTGGGAACTTACCAACCACCTAGAGCACTGTGACTTTGCTGATGACTTGGCTTTACTCTCACATGCCCAAAAAGACATCCAAGCAAAAACCACAAAAATAGAGCGAATTGCCAAAAGCGTTGGGCTAAAGATAAACTACGGAAAAACCAAGCTAATGAAAATAAAAACCACAAATGCTCTCAAGACCTTTGCGAATGGAGCAGAACTAGAAGAGGTCGAAGACTTTAAGTACCTCGGCAGCTATATATCAGCAAATGGCAGCATGGAGCAAGAAATGGCCACCAGAATAGCAATGGCAGCACAAGCTTTCAACAGACTGGAAATCATCCTCACTGCAGCAGAGAACTAAAATTAGGATCTACAAGTCTAATGTACGTTCTGTACTCCTCTATGCTGCAGAGTCATGGAAACTAAACAAGAAAGGAGAGAGACGACTCAGAGGCTTTGAAAGAAGATCCCTCCAACGCATCCTAAGAATAAAGTGGGACAACAAAGTCCAGAACAAGGAAATATGGCGAAGGACAGGATTAAACGACATTGTCACAGAAGTTCGAATGAGGAGATGGAGATGGCTGGGCCATGTCCTACGCATTGTCAAAAAAAAGACTCCCCAACATGGCACTGAAGTGGAACCCACCCGGAAAGAGAAAGAGAGAAAGACCACTGGGAACATGGAGGAGGGAGATGGAAGAAGAAGTACAGGCTACTGGCAAGACCTGGCATGAACTAAAGTGGCTCGCACAGGACAGGGTGGAATGGCGGAGATTTGTTGCTGCCCTATACTCCACAGGGAGTGATGAGGATTAAGAGAAGAGAGATAACTTGAGTACTGTTTCAGATAGATAAATGAAATTTCACAAGTAAGTAAAAGATCTAATCCAACGCCTTCTGTCAAATTTTGAGTAATTTCTGTTGAACGGAAATAATAATAATTTACAATATTTTCGATGTGAATTTGTAAAGTACTAATAATATTCCGCACATAATTTTTTTGGCGTTCTCGTGGTGCGCTATTCTTTCTTTCTGCTACATTCTATTCTATTTTTAAAAGTAATTAAAAATGAATTTAAAATATTATCTATATCCCGAGTTGCCAACCCACGTAGTGTTATATTAGAATATTCGAGAAAGTGTGGGGAGATCACTCCCGATTTATTTTTACTGTTACATCATATATCACAGCATGCACTAGATAACGAGCCATTAGAGTGTGGCATTCATCTATATACTACTAACTCAAGTTTGTTTACATGTTTGTATATTTATTTATTTTTTTTGTTTTTCGTTTGTCTGTTTGGTTATAGGAGAGAATCTGCACTATGTGTAGAGCTGTAAAATACGTATTTAGGTAAAGAACAATGTCCTTTTTAACTAACTGTAACTCACAAATTAATTTAAGGACGTTAATTAATTTTTTGATGTATTCATTGGTAGATTGACCACTTTTATTATAAAAGTTCAGAACAATGACTTTACTTATAGTGACGTCTCATGATTAATTTACCTTTTAAAACAATAATGGCGGCTTACATCGAAGATTTTGGTGCCCATTCAAAAGTTTAACGCATTATAAAGCTAATTTTACGTCGGATGAATCTTTAACGATACGTCCGTTTGCTATTTTTATTAGGTTCCAAAACTACTATCGATTCAACGGTTTTTCAACATCAGCTGTCGGAGGAATGGAAAGTCAATCCTAGATCTAAAATCTAGAATCTAGGTCAAACCAAAATTAATTAGTTAAAAATAAAAACCATTATAGAATCACAATAAATTGTTGAGTTTCTTTATTAAACTATTTTAGTACTTAAATATTTCATATAAATATTGCTTTTTAGCTTCACTGATCATCTAATTCAATAATACACGGGATTCATCTATCTAGGTTCTGGACTAGCCTTGCCAAGCAAGTCGTAGAATCTAGATCTAGAAAACTCTATCTAGATCTAGATAATAATGAGTTTCTATACTAAACTATTTCAGACCTTCATTTTTTTTATAAAAATCTTTGTTTGTTTAGCTATGGAATAGGCTATTTTAATTTAGAATAAAATTTAATTTGAAATAATACTAGGGCCTATTCGCGTAAATCAAGTTTCTTACTCAGACGCAAAGTATAAATATCGCAGGAAGTAAGTCCCTGATTTGAAGAGCCTAGATAGCTAAGATGTTAGTGTCATAGGTTATCATGCGGGTGACACGGGATCGAGATACAGGATTTCAAAGTTCAATATTTTTTTCATTTTTTTTTTTGTGAATGAAAAAGTTGCCTATCGGAACTTGACGGAATACAAGACAGGTGGAGTACAGTTCACCTGTTTCTGTCTTCAGCATATGAAGGGATAGTGTGGTTAGAGCCATGCTCGTCCGAAATCTTTTTAATTTAAACGATAAAAACATGTTGTCTGAGACAGCGGGACACTGGGCAGGTGATGTAGAGTTGGGTAGGTGTAGTGTTCACCTGTGACGTCAGCATATGAAGGGATAAGGTAGTCAGACCCATGATCAGCAGAAATCGGAGTTTTAAAGGACAAAAAAGTCTGAGTTGGGGAAACACTGGACAGGTGAAGTAGATTTTACCTGTTTTTGTTACTTCAGCATATGAAGGGATAGTGTGGTCAAACCCATGCTCAGCCGAAATCTGTGTTTTTAAAAGACAAAAACGTCTGAGGTGTGACGTCTTTTTTAATATGGGGTCTGACTTTTTGTGTGACAATAAGTGACAGACGTGATGTCATTTATGAATGACCCCTGAAACCCACAGTTATCCAAAGGATGACGGGTGGTCTAGTAATAAATAAAGCCTTAAAAATAAATCAGCATTTTTTACTTTCAGGTTCAAGTAGTTACAATGAGACCTTTCTGTGTTTACCTGACAAGGCGTTCTCAAAGTTGAATAACTTAAGAGAACTATCAGTAGCAGGTACTAACTGTAAACTGGGTCCCGGATTTCGTAAGCTAAAGCGTCTTCAAGTAATAGGCTTCGGCGATAGCTGCACTCTGACACACTTATGTGATCATTATTTTGAAAACATACAATCAGAGCAAAATATAATTATTTCGTTGACATCCTGTCCTCTCATAAATTTTACGAACGCATCTTTTGTGATGGGATCGAAACTGTTATACCTGAAGCTTGATGAAACACAACTTACTTTACAACAAGTTTTGGACTCAATCCAAGTGTTCAAAGACGTACCGGACATTTCGTTAGAGAATTTGAGGCAGGTACCAGGTGAAAGGTGCTATTTGGAACATGTTTTGGAATCGCTTATAGAAACCGAAATTAAAAACATATCTGTTGCTGGAAACAATGTTGGTTTCAACTTAAAAACTCAATATTTACGAGTGCCCCCAACGTTGGAGACACTGATTACAGATGCCCAAGATTATTTTGCAAATAACCTCATTGATGCATTGAGAAATTCGCCAGTAAACTCGCTCACAACAATACAGTTTAAGAGACTATCCAAAAAACAAAATATTTTTATGTAAGTTATGTATTCATATCCATCAATTTTTCTACTAAGCTAACATCATCCAACCAATCTGCCAAATTGTTACAGCAGTTTTATTTTATTTACAGATTACATCAGAATAAGACACGCGGTCATAGAAAGCAAGTTTATTCAGAGTTCAATGGGTTGTCTAATTTGGAATACTTGGATGTTTCTTACACTAATTTAGACATTTATGATGACAATTTTTTTAAAGGGATGAAAAATCTCCGTGTATTAGGGCTGTCGGGTACTCAAGGTACTGGACTGTGTGGGGGTATTTTAAACGACAGCTGGCTGAGGACAGATTTGGCTAAGATTGAAGAGCTGAATCTCAACGAATGTAAAATAAACTTTATACCAAAAGTATTTCATTTCCCGAAAAATCTAAAAATCTTACAATTGGGTGATAATTATTTGACATCGTTCGATGAGTCTACAGTGAGACATTTGAACATGACATATTTAGATTTGTCATCCAACCGTTTGCCTGGCCTATCGGATGAAATGTGTAAAGAGCTAAAAAGATTGAAATACGACAATCCAAATTTTTTAATAACTTTAAAAAACAATGAATTCCATCTGACTTGCATGTACGTTCAAGGTCTAAGCTTGTTAGCTTATAGTCCGCAGTTATTTGACTTTCTGGAGTTTATGACATTTAAAACAGAAAACAATGTATACTTAAGCTACACCGAAATGGTCGAACAACTTCCTAGGTTGACACAAAATTGTCTGATCAAAGAAAACTTCAGCTTTGTGTTGACGACATTTTTCACCCATCTCCTGTGTTTGCTTGTTCTGGCCGTGTTTTTCCATTACCGCTGGAAGCTGAGGTACCTCTACTTTATTGGTCAACGGCGGCTGCACATCGGTGGACGTTTGGTCAACTACAACCCACAGGTTGATGTCTTCGTTACATATGATGAGGTACAATACATTTATAAATTCATAATAGGGCATGTGCTAGATACACAACCATTCTACAGATTGAGCTAGCATACGATGCAAACAAACTTCACATTCTTTATAGGGGGTACACTATTGTGTTATTAAAATGCTAAAAATAAAAAGTTCAATAAAATATTTATTACTTTATAGAATAAAACACATTGTGATTCTTTTATGACATCGAAACGTTTCTATTATTTTTAAATTATTTTTTTGGAATAGTTTAGCGGTAACGTTTTTTTTTTCGCCTAGGACATTTTCACTGTTCCTTGTGTTGTCAACAGGGAGAACCGAGAATCCGACAGATTGTAAGAAATATTATCCTGCCATTCTTGAGAGAGAAGAACATCTCTTACATTTTAGGAGAAGTGGACTTTCCAGGTGGGGACATGGTGTCACACATCAGTGGAGCTATAACTGGCACAAGAAAAACGCTGGTCTTGTTGTCTGAAGATCTTTTCTTGGATCACTACCGAGAGTATGAGATGAACCTGGCCATCATGCGAGAGTTCAATGTACGAGGTCAGGTTATCGTTCCTGTCTTTTTTGAGAGGGTCGACTTGAATACATACCCACCTGAAGTAGAAACTTATTTAAGGAATCAGCTGTACAGGTGTCTGGTCTACAGAAATAACCAAACTTTCTGGACTGTTTTGTTACATGCCATTAGAAATGATAACTAGTTTGGTATTAACCAATATTTCTTCATAAGGAAAATATTTCTATTTTTTTTATTTGCTTATAATATTTTCTATAATAAATACATACATTTCGCAAAATGTTTTCTAAAACCAAGACCTTTATGTAAATTTGGTTTTTATATTTAACAAAAAATTAAACATATTTTAAATGTGATTTTAAGAATCTGCTTGGAAAGTTTTGCAAGTCGATAAGGATCAAGGGAAAAAAACTGTCTATATGATTTTTGGAATAGTCAAACAATGATTGTTTGAAAAAAATAAGAAACTTTATCCAAAATTGAAAAAAACGTTTGGGCTTTAAAATCGACCTTAATGACCACATATGCTTTTAAAATAATTAAACTGAAACACCCCTGTTATCCTATTTAGAGTCCAGAAAAAAAAATGCAATGCTTCATACAATTCTTTATCGGAAAAATATAAAATATATGTCAAACAATCAATCATAATCAAAATATAGAAATGTATTAGAATGTTTTATTAAATTCAATACTTCGCTTATCTGTCGACATATGTTATGCTGTTCTTTTTTTAGGTTTTCATTACCTTAACTAAAATTTAGGAGGAGACCCATGCTTTTCTTTATATTAATTTAAATAACAGTATATGTTTAAAGACAATCATTTATTTTCTACTTTTTAGTACATTATTACATGAAAGCTTGTTATTAAAACGTTTTTTATGGACATTTTTGTTAGTACTTTAAACTTTTTAATACAATAGAAATATAAGACCAAATACTAATGCGCACCAAATAAACATAATAATGCGCGATAAAAGTGAGGAGAGAGTAGTAAAGCCTGCCTACTAATTTCAGAAAATATTAAGTATTAATTCATTCATTCATAAAAAAATAATTAATCATTTAATTAAGTCAAATTTAATGTCATATTGCATTGTTTTCAAGTCTGGACCTACGTGCCAATTTTCAAACGAATATGTCAGTTAGAAGTGCTATGTCAGTTAGAAGTGCCCGAAATTGTGCTTGCTTGTTTCGATCTATGACCACAGACAGACTGTCTACAGACTGACGACAGACAGAGAAAGTAAGTTAAATACAAGTTTGTAAAAATTATGAAGTTTAGTTTGTACGTTGCCATTACAAAAGGCATCAGTTGGGAAAAGTTGTTCAACTTGAGCGTACAAAGATAATTAAAGCTAATGGGGCCACTATTTATCTTGACAATTTGTATTGTTAAGTTGATGCTTGTTACACTCGGCTTTCTAATTATTTTTGGCTCGTTTGGGGCCAGGTGTAACACAATCCACAACGTGAATTTGTAACATTGAAGTATAATTTCCACCAACTACAAGAGAAACATTGAACATTGACACAAGAAAAAACTGACGACTTGCTACACTGAGTTGACGCTACACCACACTGCCTACACAATCTCTCGTTCACACACTTGTTTTTCACGCTCGCACACCACTTTCAAGGGGAAGCCCCTCTTACACACAATCTCTCCGTGCCTACACAATTTCGTATAGACATCTACGTCACAATGCTTGGCAAAGAGAGAGAGAAGATACTGAATGGAAAGCATATATTTCTGTGACTTCTGCATACGGGAAAGAATTGCTTTGCACCAGTTAGGATACCTATCGAGGCTAGGATAGATTCAGAGGCGTTCTACAGACTTGAGTTCGGAAACATTTCGTGATAAGAGTTGTACGTTGCACTCCCCCCCCCCCCATCCCCCACTCCCCCTCTTGATCACACCGGTCCAGCGACATTCTAAATATTAGATTTGAAAACTCGATTATACTATCAATGTAACTGAACAAGAAAGAAATCTTAACTTCCGTTTACACTTGTGACATGTATCCTATACTTATCTATTCTATACATGTCTAGAAAAACAACTTGCAGCAAGAAAAAGTTATTTGAAAATGTGAAAACATTTTGCTCGCGGACGTGTATGCTTACTTGTATAGTACAGTATACATATCGCAAGTGCAAAAAGGTGTGATGCTTGTTAATGATTAAAGTAGTAATGATACATTTTGAAGGTTGCTGTTAAATTAACAATAGCGTAACGTTTAGTATAGGTTAGTATAAGTATTGGGATATGTGTAAGATGGTTAGCATTATTATTATTTTTTTCGAAAACCTATTCAAACCTTTTCAAAGAATACTTACTTATATATAATTATATGCATAGTTAATTATTTAAAGGCCACACTGGCTACTAATTTTAAAAATGGGAATTTAATAATTTAAAATTTACAACAACCCCCGAAATGAATTGAATTTGTTAGTTCAAAGTGTGCTAAATTTAAACAGCTGTTACAAGATCAGATCAATCACGTCCGTGTGTTCAAGTCTCACGTGCTAGGATGTTAATTATAAAACAGAAAACATTCATCTGTAAACATTACTTACGCTTATCAGATCATTTCATTACAAACTAGGCTGTACACCAGGGGGTCTCCAAACTTTTCAATCCGAGGGCGGCATTAACAATCAATTTTCAGTTCGGGGGCCAGTTTCTTCCAGGCATGTCTTTGATTTTTCTGGGCAAAGTTGCTCAGCCATCGCCAACAAACGATTTTTCCTTGGACAAAAAGATCTCCGCGGGCCGGATGAGGGGACTTCGCGGGCCGCATACGGTCCGCGGGCCGTAGTTTGGAGACCCCTGCTGTACACAAAAGAAATCGGAGTAGAGATAGAATCGTCCGTCCGTTTTATCTCATGTCATATGAAATGATTCATTCCTTATGACAATGTAATCTAGTCGTTGTTAAAATCCTCTTTTGTGATCTATGCGTTTAAATTTTAACAACTGCTTGTTTAAAGGTGTAGTTAGGCACGGTCATAGTTCTATCAACTCATTTGTTTCCAACATACACGACTTTTTAAACATGAGGACATTTAAAATCCAATTGATATTTTGTGAAATCTGTGCACGAAAATATCGAGTTCGGTCTCCGTGCTGGAGTCCGTAGCAGGTCTGTCAGTCGTTTTTAGACGGAGATAGTGAAGTGGTAGGCCATAGTGCTGACCACACAATCCCTGCATGTTCTGAAGCCAAAGAAATAAAGCAAGCTTTTTTCAGTCTGACTCATCTAAAATGGTTCTTACTTTTTTGAATTAAGGGATCATATCACTTAACAAAAACTGTAACGGTAAAGGTGTGGGTGAGGGTAAGGGTAAGGGTAAGGGTAAGGGTAAGGGTAAGGGTAAGGGTAAGGGTAAGGGTAAGGGTAAGGGTAAGGGTAAGGGTAAGGGTAAGGGTAAGGGTAAGGGTAAGGGTAAGGGTAAGGGTAAGGGTAAGGGTAAGGGTAAGGGTAAGGGTAAGGGTAAGGGTAAGGGTAAGGGTAAGGGTAAGGGTAAGGGTAAGGGTAAGGGTAAGGGTAAGGGTAAGGGTAAGGGTAAGGGTATGGGTAAGGGTAAGGGTAAGGGTAAGGGTAAGGGTAAGGGTAAGGGTAAGGGTAAGGGTAAGGGTAAGAGTAAGGGTAAGGGTAAGGGTAAGGCTTAGGCTAGGGCTAAGGCTACGTAATCCAAAATATGGATTAAATCATTTGATAATTGCACTGTTCACACTTCTCTTTCGAGTACTGGTATTTTCAAAAACAAATTTCTTGTAGCGTTTGTTGTTTCGAGGGCTATAGGTTCTAATTGCAAAAATGTAGTTGCACTTTTTCTGCAGTTTTGATAGCAGTTTCATGTCACACACCCGATTTTGCTTTTGTGTAGACCTATTTCTGTAACCTCGGCATATGAAGAGATATTGTGTTTAGCACTATGCCAAGCCGCCTTTCCCTAACCTGAGTTAGGTACCCATCAGAGCTGGGTGGACACAAGGATGTTCTACTGTTTTGAACCTGGATTCGAACTTGAGACTTCCAGGTTAGCAGTCTAGCGCTCTACCGCTAGGCCACACAGTAAGGGATTTATACACTTATTAAATGTCGTAGTGTAGCACAAAACTGTTGTTACTCCATATACTCGTGCCAATCATGTTGACCATTATAAAATTGTGTAGGAATCTTATTTTATAGTACGTTTATTCAAATATTTCATCCACATATTTGCATAGGCTTTCGTGGGTAGTCCACCTAAAATTATGTTTCCTTTGAAAGGCATGAGATAATGTGATATTGCTGGTATGGACTTTAAAACGACGGAATGGGGTATGATTCCGATTATTTTTTTCTTCTTAAAATAATTAAGTAGAAAAAAAAATACTGTGTCTTCCAATACTTTATTTATTTATTAAAAAAGCTGGATGGCCAGGGGACTTTGGGGGGCCCATTGACTTTGTAACCACCCTTTAGATGTCACATGGATACGTTTAAAAAATTACGCTCTAGTGTTTGATATGATATATTTGCATTGAAAGTAAGGAACTTTTCACCATAGATTATTGTGTGCGATAGACTATAAGAAGAACAATTTCAAATTGGTAGAACTTTTTATTCTTTACAAGCAAAGTTACCTCTGACTGGTAAAACATATGCTTCACGTCTATATATATTGAATTTTTGTTTTAACGCCTCACACATTTTCTATCTTTCTTTTTTTGTTTATTTCAAATTGGTAGAACTTTTTATTCTTTACAAGCAAAGTTACCTCTGACTGGTAAATCATATGCTTCACGTATATATATATATATATATATATATATATATATATATATATATATATATATATATATATATATATATATTGAATTTTTGTTTTAACGCCTCACACATTTTCTATCTTTCGTTTTTGTTTATTGACAAGTAAACACTAACGTTAGTTCGTGAAATTTTATTTATTTCTTTTTTGTTACACACAATTGATCAAACTTCAAAACTCATCTATTAAAATAATGGGAATAAAAGTTATTTTTTTATTGTTAATTGTCATCCTAAAAGTATTTGTTTCTAGAAAGCGTTGTTTGTTTTTTTTAATCATACTCCAGCTGGTAGTTGCTATCTTTTTCTGATTCTCCACCATCTAGGACCAGGCCTTGTCCAATTATTTATTTATCCCTGAATCTGTTTCACATACTCTATTTCGGGAAGAATGCTGCAATTAAAATCCACTCTTTTCCTGCAAGCTGATGGAGATGAAACGTAGCTGAAAATGACGTAACACGCTTGACCAGTCCAAGAGTAGTCCAAACTCACACAATTTTCCCAACCCACACCAAACGGTGCGCTAGCGGTTTTTCCATTACAGTCAGCCAAGTGCAAGTCACTGAATCCCTGCCTGACTGGCCCGTCATAAGCGCAGAATCTCAGCTTCATCAAGCTATCCGAGTTGGAAGTACGTCCCCAAAAAAAGCAACGCTTTCCATGAACCAGAGGATAAGTAGTTTCCTGTCCATTCAGACCGTATGAAACGATGGCTTTGTGTCTGTTGTAAGCTGGACAGAAATTAAGAGTAAACTTATATCAATTAATACAGCACCAAGGAATAAAAACAGTCATGACATACACAGTGTCAGAATAGAGGAATTAAATAAGTGAAGTTTCATTTTAAACCTGGTGCATCATGTGGCAAGCGAAGACGAGTTAGGCTGCCTATGTCAACCTAACAATTATTATTAATTACATGAAAAATATGAAAAATGGAAAATATAATTAACTTACGAGTTAATAAGCCAACATTCAGTCTGTTACTGTAAGTAATGATAACTTCTTTATTGTTCACTGTATTCCATTCGCCCCTAATAAATGCATCTGTAGCCCTCGCAGTGAATCGAGTTAGCGCACTGGCTTTGAATTTCATAGAATCAAGATCAGAGCTGCATCCCGGGTAGTTGTTACAGAAATCAGGTTGAGATACGTTCAAGATCTGTATAGAAATGTCAATATTTAGTAGTGGTTTTCATACAATGATCAACAAATGCACCAACTGTCCTCTTTTCGGGAATGAAATATTGCTATTATTTCTTATGGTAAACCGTAAAGCAATAGCAATCAATGTCCAGAAAAATACAAAGATCTTTACAGCCGAGGTTCAACTATTTTAAATTCCATTTGGATATTTTAAAAGTGAAATATACGATGACTTCAGAGTCAAACCCACAAAAAAGACCCGCTATTAATAATTGGCTAAATACAAGTTAAGACAACAAAGTAATCACTTACTAGTTCACGATCTTCTTCCGAATAGTAAAAATAGATACCAATTTTGTAGAGGTTCCAACCACTGTTTGGGTCGGCTTTCATAGCGTTGATGTAAACATCGAAAGTCAGGTTTTCTATATACGAAGCATGGCCCATGGTACATTCGGTTGATGGACTCAAAAAGGTTAACCCAATACTTACTGATCTGTAGGCTACAATATAAAGTACATTTCAATATTTTTATACACATGGATACATACGGGAACAGGGCATCCCCCCCAGTCATTACCCCCCGCAGTAATTACGTTACGTTACGTTTGCCTGTCGTCCCTCCTGGGACATAGGTCGCTGACAAGAGCTTTCTAGTAATTACCCCCTGTCAATTACCCCCTCGCCCAGTAGGACATTAACCACCGGTCATAGCTTAAGGTTCATCTAGGGCTAGGGCTAGGGTTAAAGTTAAGGTTAAGGTTAAGGTTAAGGTTAAGGTTAAAGTTAAGGTTAAAGTTAAGGTTAAGGTTAAGGTTAAGGTTAAGGTTAAAGTTAAGGTTAAAGTTAAGGTTAAGGTTAAGGTTAAGGCTAAGGTTAAGGTTAAGGTTAAGGTTAAGGTTAAGGTTAAGGTTAAGGTTAAGGTTAAGGTTAAGGTTAAGGTTAAGGTTAAGGTTAAGGTTAAGGTTAAGGTTAAGGTTAAGGTTAAGGTTAAGGTTAAGGTTAAGGTTAAGGTTAAGGTTAAGGTTAAGGTTAAGGTTAAGGTTAAGGTTAAGGTTAAGGTTAAGGTTAAGGTTAAGGTTAAGGTTAAGGTTAAGGTTAAGGTTAAGGTTAAGGTTAAGGTTAAGGTTAAGGTTAAGGTTAAGGTTAAGGTTAAGGTTAAGGTTAAGGTTAAGGTTAAGGTTAAGGTTAAGGTTAAGGTTAAGGTTAAGGTTAAGGTTAAGGTTAAGGTTAAGGTTAAGGTTAAGGTTAAGGTTAAGGTTAAGGTTAAGGTTAAGGTTAAGGTTAAGGTTAAGGTTAAGGTTAAGGTTAAGGTTAAGGTTAAGGTTAAGGTTAAGGTTAAGGTTAAGGTTAAGGTTAAGGTTAAGGTTAAGGTTAAGGTTAAGGTTAAGGTTAAGGTTAAGGTTAAGGTTAAGGTTAAGGTTAAGGTTAAGGTTAAGGTTAAGGTTAAGGTTAAGGTTAAGGTTAAGGTTAAGGTTAGGGTTAGGGTTAGGGTTAGGGTTAGGGTTAGGGTTAGGGTTAGGTTTGAGGTTAGGGTTTTGGTTATGGTTAGAGTTTTTTTTTTTTAGGGTGAGGTTAATGTTAGGGTTAGGGTTAGGGTCAGGGTTAGGGTTAGGGTTAGGGTTAGGGTTAGGGTTAGGATTAGGGTTAGGGTTAGGGTTAGGGTTAGGGTTAGGTTCAGGGTTTGGGTTAGGGTTAGGGTTAGGGTTAGTGTTAGGTTTGAGGTTAGGGTTTTAGTTATGGTTAGAGTTTGGTTTTTTTATTTATTTTAGGGTGAGGTGAATTCTCAGGATTTTCGTCTTTGACTTAAGGTAAGAATTATGGTAATATATAGGTATAAAGTTTGAGTTTGAATCAGGATTCTATTTTCGTGGATGAGGGTGGGGAGGGGGGTAATTTCCCAGGGGGTAATAGACAGGGGAGGGGGTATGTTACAGGGGAGTAATTTCTCCGGGGAGAAATGTCCTGGGGGGTGGGAAATGTTCGGGGGGGGGGGGGTAATGTCTTGTAGCCGGATACACATTCGGGTATGCTTACTGTAAACATACATAGATACATCACTTCGCCATTCATCTCAAGCTCAAGAAACATTGACAATTTACATACATTTGGCAAAAATATAAGTAATAAAATAAACTTAAAGATTAACCATTGTATTTATATGCAAACAAAGTGTCTTAGATCTTAGTTTTTGTGACACGGATAATATCAACTTTACCGCCAAGTCGCCCTGTTCATATGTATATTTATCTATACTGTATTGTGTTTACCACTTTGCAAATTAAATGCCTCTTTTCGGATGGTTAAATATGCCTATGTAAATTACGAAATATAATTGATTTTATACATTTCTGATCTATTTTAGGCTTTTAATATAATACGTAGTCATTTTAAAAAATCTGCTTTTTTTTATAAACCTTTGCTGGCAACATCTATCTATCTATATGTATAATTCTCTTCATGGGGATCATGCAGACGTAGAAGCACGCCGTTACTCCCCCGCTCTCCAGGCAAATTGCTACCACCCCCACCCCCACCAATCTGGTGAGCTTTGGTTTGCGGCGAATGTTTACAATCGTAGAGCCGGGTTAGTGACGGCTATTAGGAGCGGATAATTTAGTATTAAACGATTTGAAACGAAGGGGAGGTAACAACTTCTGATTGATCTTTTTATGGTCTGTAAACTGCTGCTTTCACTGGGCGGGGGGGGGGGGGGGGGAGGGTTCGGGAGGGAGGGAGGGAAGGCGGGAAAGTGGGTGGTGGTAGTGTTTAATTCACAAATTATGAATTGCTGGTAAGCAGAAAATAAAACAATTAGATGGCAGCGTATGCTTCGTCGCGGGTCAGCTCGTAAATAATTCTCTTCATGGGGACCCTGCGAGACACCACGTAAACGCACGCCGTTACTGCCACGCTCTCAGGACATTTCATACCACTCTCACCCCCAACTGCCTGGTGTGCTATGGTTCACGACGAATGTTAACAATAGTAGAGCCGGGTCGGATTAGTAAACTGTCGTCATGGACGGTTGCTTTCGCTGGGGGGGGGGAGGAGGTGAATGAAAGGGAGGGTAGTGTCGAGTTCACTAACTATGAAGTATTGAAAATTAGAAAATTAAACAACTAAATAGTAGCGTATGACACGCCGCGGGTTAGTTTGAATACAAAAACAGCATACCTGGTTTTGGTGTTTCGCCATTGCCTGAGTGAAAGTAGATAAGGGACAAAAAGAAACTTTTCAATGTTATGGTTTTGAGTCGCAACATTTTCTCGTAATTATCCTATTTCTTGAATCTTTTGAAACAAATTTCTTTATTGTTGTTTCAGTCTAATTTAGGGGAGCATTAATAAAACCATTATCTATCTATTATATATATATATATATATATATATATATATATATATATATATATATATATATATATATATATATATATATATATATATAAAGCATTGTATGTCTGTGTGTCTTTGTGTCTTTTATACATTGCTTCACCACCAGGGTTTCCTCCAGACTTTTTTCTCCGGGGGGGCACTTGAAATTTTCGGGGGGCGGTAAACTTTCTTCGGGGGGGGGGGGGGGGGCGGACACTGTTAAAAGTATATATTTTCTATATAAATTATATAAATTTCATTTCGTTCGGGGGGTGGGGGGCGGTAGAGAAGAGATGCCTGGAAGAAACTCTGTTCACCACCTCTCATTACATCGCCATGAATCTTTGGGAAGATATTGAGAATACTCCTAGAGAGATTTCTGCGCAAAAACATTTTCAAATTAGCTGAGGTGGCGCCCGGCAGGGCGCGTTACGTTTTTTTTTCTATATACGCTATATAAAAATAAAAGTCAATTGTTGTTCATCCGGTCGCCATGAAACTTTGTGGAGTTAATTAGAACACTCAAGGAAATTTTTCTGTAAAACAATCCTTTTTACTTTCGCAAGGGGCGTCGCCCCGGGAGGTTGCGATTTTTCTCTATAAATGAAAGTCGATTACGGTTTGACACCGTTCATCCGATCGCCATAAAAGTTTAGGGAGTTGATGAAAATCTCGAGAATATTTCGGGGGGGGGGGGGGCGGATAGGGATTTAATTTTGCACGGGCGGCCCCCGGCAGGATGCGATTTCGCGCTCTGGTCTTTCCCGTGAGCTCGACTTTCGTTCTAAACAGTGTTATAGACAATGTATAAGATGGGGCGCTACAGTCGCTTACTAAATTTAATCAAGCGTGTCCACCGGCGGCCTGGTAGAGTCAAAAATTTCAGTTTCGACTCACATGGGCCGCTGAGAGCCCTGAAATATTTCTTTATAATCAGAAAAATTAACAAAGGTTAGATTATTAACTGTGTTGTTTCCTTGTATCCGTAAAAATGTCGAAACAGTTTCGTCACTTAGCAAATGATGCAATTAGCATCTATTTTTAGACGATCCAATCAGAAATTAAGATTGAGCTTCTAAAAATACACCATTAGTAATGCTAACAAATTGTATCAGTCACACAGATGTTTATAACACTTCAAATATTTTTTTACTTGTTAAAGAAAAAATTCTGTTGATTTGTGTAACTTTAGTAAATGACACAATTTGTATCATTGTTATAGGATGCTATGTAGCGCTATGGGTTATCCTATGAGCACTATGTCGTCTATGTTAGTTTTAAGGAGCCAGGGGCCTATGTTAGTTTCAAGGAGCCAGGGGCCGTACGCGACGCCTCTGCGGTGTTGTAATCGGGGGCTCCAGAGAGCGCCCCTATACGTCAATAATACATGGGCGGTCAGCGAGGTATGTTTTACCTCATTATTTATGTTAGTGATTAACATACACTCAAATTTTACATTCGGCAGTGTAGGTAAACCCGTGTCCCGATATTTATGATTCAAGCGCAGGCATTGTTTACATTTAAATAACTCACTTTTACAAAACAAGGTCAGGCGTCTAAGAATATATGATTGGTAACGTATTGATGAAACCCTTGTTATATATTTTGAAAGATTTTCTTCTATTCCCGCGGCAACGCTCGGGGACGGGTACTCTAGTTAGTATAATAAGCTTTTTAAATATTCACACGTAGTTTATTTTGACGTTTGCTTTGTATTACAAGCAGATGGAAGTCTTGTTAAGATATAGTCATATTTTAATTAAGCATTTATTGTGGCATCAAGAATGAGATTGTACTTTTTTGTACTTTTTAAAACAATTACTAAGCTCCATTGTTATCATATAACAAGTCCCTTAGCTCTGGTAAAACATAATTACAAATTTATTGCAAAAAATCATGACCAACAAATACTTAATTTTTTTTATTGAGGTATCAAATTAAGAATGGTAATGTACTTTTAAAAACATTTATTAATCTCCCTTAGCTCTCGTAAAACATAATTACACATTTATAGATAAAAATCATTACCAACACATACTTTTTTTGTTCAATGAAGTTTCACATTGTCACTTCAAAGAAAACTCATTGGGCTCTATTTAATTTTTGAATAAAATTGTATGTTCTTACCTTGTCTGAAACCAGAAGAGGTTTACATCCGATAATGCAACGTTTGTAATTTAGTCTTTCAATACGAATCGATACTATAGCCAATGAAACAACTCTGTCCTCTTCGACGTTTTATTGGCTACCTGTTTGTCCAATCAGATAGCAGCACTGTGTGGCAATTGAAAACTAATTTAGTAACAACTGTTTGTACGTAGGCTACTGCTTCCACAAGGTCCTAATATGGACTCTTCCAAATATATGGGTGTCAGGTAGGTAGATATTTTTAAATATCCGGATAAACACTCAATAAAATGTTAGAAGTATGACAATGGTAGGTTCTATGTTAGGGTATGGGTGGGCATGACATTTTCATGGGGGGGGGATTCAATTTTTTATATACGTTTATACACACACATTTATATATATATATATATATATATATATATATATATATATATATATATATATATATATATATATATATATACCGAAGACACATGGGGCAGATGAAGTAGATATCATGTGCTTCAGAGACCTCGACATATGAAGGGATAGTGTGGTCAGCACTATGCTCAGCCGCCTTTGTTTCCTTAAAGTTAGGTACCCATCAAAGCTGTGTATACTTAGGGACGTTCCATTTAAGCACACACCCACAACACAGTATACTCTAGTGAGTCTACTCTGCTTTATACATCATAAGCATCAAAACCACACTACAGGCCATCCACATTCACATCAACAGCACAGAACATGCCACTCATATCAACACCACACCGCGCGTCATCAGCAACATATTACACTACATGCACATCCACATCTACACCACACTGTCCCTTATTCACAGCCACCTGTTACACACGAACTCTTTTCACCTCAATATTGTCGTTGTCCAAAATGTTTTAAAACAAATTGGCGCACTTCAATCGTCCTTTGAAATATACACATTTTACACTGCATTAGTTATCAAGCGATTTAGCATTAAGTAAATCAGTAAACCATAAAAAACATAATGTAAGTTTACTTTGAACTGAGGATGCTTCACTCATCTGATGTAATGAAGCCTTATGTAAACCAGTTAAACTCTGAACATCATAGGCGAATATTTGAATCGATCTAACCTTTACATCCGTACATCCTTATGATAACAAAAGCGAGTACTCAGTGATGACAAAAGCTTGTACTCAGTACACTTTCAGGTATAAAGTGTACCTGACCCTTGTTATAGGAAGTAAAGGTGTTTGGTCTTAGTGCTGACAACAACATCTCCATATATGCCTATGTCACTGAAAAAGGTTAACTCTATTCCATCTTTTCCGTAGACAGGTCTTGTTTCAAAGGGTAAAATCTACCTGTCGTTATTGTTCATCCTTTTTAAATCATACATCTGGTATTCAAGTAGATAAAAAGTTCCCTTTCAAACCTGATGGTCGATAGAGCAAGGGTTCACTTGTTTATGTGACCTCGGCATATTTGAGTAAGAAACTTCATTTCGGCGAATAGGCCCATGTATTATTTCAAATGAAATTTTATCTTAAATTAGCCAATTCCATAGCTAAACAAATCGTATTTTCACATAGTATTTTCTCTCCTGTAACCTAACAGACAAACAAACAAAACAAAAACACATTAAAAAAACAAAAAATAATAAATATACAAACATGTAAGCAATCTTGAGTTTTAGCAGTATATGGATCAGGGCAGCTAAAATTGTCAGAGCAATTTATGAACGTTGCATGTATAACTAGTGAACTAAAGTTTATCAGCGATGTATTTATCCAGATAATTTGCCTCATCTACTTTAAATATTGTTTTGTATTGGGATGCTTTAATTAAAAAAGCACTTTATGTTTACGTTATCACATAAAATGGATCAAAAGCGATCTGGATGTAATGCGTATGGTTATGTTACAACAAAAAATATTAAAATTGCATCTAATCCATAATGATACGTATCTTATAATTAAACTCAAATGCATTGTAACCTGGGGCGTAGCGAGGGGGGGTCGGGCGGGGGGGGGGGGGGACCGCACCGGTTGACACCATTTAAGGGGGTGACACCGAGGCAAAAAATAGCAAAATATATAGAGAAAAATGATAATTCCACTTAATTAAGTGATTAATTCAAGTGTTAAATAGTCTTTTAAGAGGTGCAAATCATATGTTTGAGGGGTGGGGGGGTGCAAATCGAAAATTGAAAGTTTGTCCCCGGGAAGGGTCAATACGCCTCGGGGGGGGGGGGTGACACCATAAAGTGCCGCACCGGGTGACACCCGAACTCGCTACGCCACTGATTGTAATTATTTTAAGCAAACTAACAGATCTATATATTTGCTATGGGTATAAAATGTAATCTTTGGAGGAATATATAAGTATTTAAATCGAAAATATGTTGGTCTTTAAATAAAAAGAGACTTGTGACGTATTATCTGTAAATAATAAAGACGGAGTAAAATAGCCTGAAAAAAACACTCATTAGATCTAACGTAGAAATTATCCAAATTCGAAAAAAAAAACGCTCACTATTAATGCTGTTAGCTTTGATTAAACTATGATGTATTTTATAGCTACGCATTTCTGAAAATTTAAGTTAACTATAACTTAGGTAATACACAATACGGATAACTTTGCCAGCATTTACCTTTATTATCAATATTGTAAACTTTTTTTTAATTTACTATATATATATATATATATATATATATATATATATATATATATATATATATATATATATATATTATAGGCCTATATATATATTTTTTTTTCAACTGGCCAGGGCAGCGCCTGGCCGGGACGGCTAGTATATTCATAAATGCTACAGGATGAAAGCGGAAAGACAGTAAGTAAAAACGTAGTTTATATAAAATGCGCTTTGCTGTGTAAAGAAGTATTGTTATTCTCTTTCAGAAGTTTGGTTATTCATCTTTTGGAAGCATTTTTACTTTTATCCTCAGTATTTTCAAAGGTTTCAACTACATTTATTAGAGGTATTAAAGTACATCGTTACGTGCTGATCATCTTGATTCATACTAACGTTCTTGAATTTGGTTGAGAATATGTTTATTTTTCTGTACAATAATTCAGCTCCCTTCTGCTGCTCCCAACCCAAATGATGGCATATGGTTTTTTTACACAATCCACATAAAAATATGTTCATCTGTACAAAATTCATTTGGAAGATGTTCTAGATCAACTGATTTGTAACCGACCTGCGATTTCACTTCCTGCTAGTATTGACAAAGATAAACAAAATCTTACACTAAGGGACACATTTTACATGAGTGATTAACCTACGTCTCTAGACTGATATTAAATCCCAAAGATAGTAGTCCTTCTATATAAAAGATGTATATTAAATTCAGTCGGACGTTTTACTCTTCAATTTTAAATATTAAAGGACTCAACCGCGTTGAATCAAGTCAGTAGACCGCCCCTGAGTCCACCCAAGTCTGATGGGTACCTAACTAACTTTAGGGAAAGTAAAGGCGGCTGGGCATAATGCTGACCACACTATCTCTTCATATGCCGAGGTCACAGAAACAAGTGAATTTAAACTTTTAATTTCCTGCGTTCGTTGATTGCATACAAAAATCGAAAATAACATTTAGATAAAAACATTTGTTCAAAATTTATTCTAAACGGTTTTCAAATAGGTGGGAAAATTAAATCAGGTCTTATAATTGATTTTTGATCCAAGTTTTGTTTTAAACACTGCCATTTAATAGTTAATTAAAGTTTTTTAAAACAAAGCATTAATGAGAAAACTCAAGGAAAGAGAAATGCAAACAGTTTCGACCTATGGTCTTCGAAGATCAAATAGATTGGAATAATTAATTTATTTAACTTCATCTATTTATAATTTAAAAAACATATAGCTATAATTATTTTTTTATTGTAAATCAAATACGGTTTTAAAATGTTAGAATTAATAACATCAGTCTTTAAAAAGAAAGCGACCCCATCTACATATGTTTAAGGATATGTACTGCTGATTGTCATTGAAACACTATTAAACACTGTCCAGTACGTTTTATATTAAGCTGAAAGTAAACAATGCGTCGTGGACATGTCTGTCAGTTTTAAAATATACCAAGTCCATCCCCTTCTCCCCCTTCTCGCTATTCAACCAAGCCAGTTTATAATCTTGCTACATCATGCTGTGATAGGCTTGAACGCGTTCATCAACACTGTAAACGACACATGTGTTAATGGTATGCCCTTCGATCTATATGTTATAGCTGATAAGCATTCACTGTACGGAAACACTGTGCTTGACCCTATCTACACGGATGTTATTCACGGTTGAATGAACACTGGTAATCTAAGGCTCATCGGATCATCACGCACTATCCAGCGGTGGGGAGAAGTAGGGTGGGGGAGGCGCGCGGGGTGGGGGGGGGGTTGGGCATGTCTAGTTTCAAGCGCTGTACCCAGCATTGCGTAATAGGCTATTATCAAGTGGCAATAAACTTGTGTAATCTAAAATTTAAGTAGGGATAGAAATTGTATTAAAATGAGAAGACCGGCTAACAAACAGAACTAAATCTGGTCTGCTGATAGTTGTTCTGAAAATAACACTCGATTAATAGGATAAGTAATACTTAATAGTCATTTTTTTCTACTTACATAGAAAAATGTATCTAAAACTTACAACATAAATAAATGCATATTTTATTAGTCAAATGGTTGTTCCACACATAACAAAACGTCTTTTTCTGTTTTCTATTAGACTAGACTACCCGTCATCCGATGGATAACTGTGGGTTTCGGGGGTTATTCATAAAAAACATCACGTCTGTCACTCAGAGGCGTAGCGACCCTTCCCTGCGCCCGGGGACAAACTTTTCGATTTGAACCCCCTCCCCTCAAAATTTCGATGTGCACCCCCCCCCCTCAACCTTTCAATTTATTTTTCCAACCCATTTTGGCGCCCCCTAAGGTCGGCGCCCGGGGACATATGTCCCCCCCCCCCCTCGCTACGCTACTGCAGTGTCACTTATCGTCACACAAAAACAGACCCCACATTCAAAAAGATGTTTTTTTTTATCTTTTAAAAACACCGAAAACACCGATTTCGGACTATCCCTTCATATATTGACTTCACAGGTGACTTACTCAACTCTACTTCACCTGCCCAGTGTCCCACCAAGTCTGAGACAACATGTTTTTATCGTTTAAAAAAACGATTCCAGCCGAGCATGTCTCTGACAACACTATCCCTTCATATGCTTAGGACAAAGAATCAGATGAACTCTACTTCACCTACCCTGTATCCCGCCAAGTTCAGATAGGCAACTTTATCATTCACATCTAAAAAAAAATTGAAAAAAAATTATCATTAGCGTATTGGTCTAGAACCCGTCCCATCCGCATGCAAGCCGATTACACTAAAAACATAGCTATTTAACTCATACGTCACAGATGTATTTTTTACACTATACTTTAATACTTTGAGTCTCCTTATGCAACTTGATTTACGCGCATAGATCTAGATCTAAGTCTAGTAGTAGTAACTTTAAAATTAAATTTTATCTTAAATTAGCCAAACAAAGATTTATATAAAATAATGAAGGTTTGAAATTATCTAGATCTAGATAGAATTATCTACATCTAGATTCTACGACTCGTTTACTTAAGTCTTAAGTGTAGTTTTTGCGTAACTCTTGCTAGATCTAGAATCTAGATCTAATCATTAGCTACGCTAATAGGCCCTGGGTCGAGCATTTCTAAATTAGCATATTCCAAACAAAGATTTATATAAAATAATAAAGGTCTAAAATAGTTTAATATATAGAAACTCATTATTATCTAAATCTAGATATAATTATCTATATTCTAGATCTGCGACTGGTTTGCTTAAATCTAGTAAAGTTGATTTTTTTTTTGGATTGTACTTATAACTAATAAATCTTTGTTTTGACCTACATTCTAGATCTAGATCTATAAATAACTTTCTTGGACAGATTGTAGAGCAAGAGAAATTTATTGTAAAACTAAATGAAAAAGACAGTTGAAAATTATTTAAGTGTTGGAACGTAATAAATACAGCAAACGGACGTATTGTCAAAGTTATGGCCGACAGAAAATTAGCTTTAGAACACGTTTAACTTTGGAATTGGCCACAAAGTCTATCATGGAAGCCGCCATGTTATTGTACTAAAAAGTAAACAAAACTTGTGACGTCACTATTCAGCCAAAAAAAAAGCCAGTTCTAAAACTTTAAAATAAATGTGGTTAATGTACCAATGAATAAATCAATAAATTAATTAACGGCTTTACATTATTTTGTAATTAACAGTGTGTTTAAGAAAGAACA